>NC_081431.1:52743054-53043054 GCF_949786415.1 Peromyscus eremicus | reverse complement strand
TCAGCACAATTAACAAATATGAACAAAACCAGCATGACGGAAAAGCTTGCAAACAAGAACTCAGTACAAATTTTAAGCAGGTCACTAATATTAATCACATAAAAATTTAAATCACTGAAGATAAAAATTCTTAGAGATTAAATAAATTATGCACAATATCAAAAAAGAATGCTAACAAAAATTTCTCATCAACAAAATGATAGAACAGAAGACAATTGACAAGCATTCAAAAAAAGATTAAAATTTTTACATATACATTACATTCATAAATAGGAAGACAATATGATTATGTGATTATTTCAAAATTGTTCTGAAAATTCAAGATAATGTCATTCAAATCTGATAAAAAAAATTAAAAGTTGGCAATCTGAAGTAAACAAAGAATACATATAACTCAGATTGATTTTTAGAATTCTTTAATATTACAGCAAACTAATTACAAATGTGTGAATTAAAAAATGCATTTGAAAAATTAAATTCATCGACTGCAAATTGATTTAGGATTATATTTTTAAAACCCAAATGATAATGAAGGCAATTTTTAAATATATATTTATATATTATGTATACAGTATTCTGCCTGCATGTATGCCTATACACCAGAAGGCACCAGATCTTATTACAGGTGGTTTTGAGCCACTATGTGGTTGCTGGGAATTGAACTCAGGACCTCTGGAACAACAGCCAGTACTCTTAACCTCTGAGCCATCTCTCCAGCCCAAGGAAAGGAATTTAAATCAGCACTATTATGTTGTAACATTTTATAAACATTTATTTTGAAAATAAAGTGTGACATCACACAATCATTTTCAAGAACAAAGAACAAGAAGTGATCATCAATACAAACATATTACTACAGAGATTGGAGAAAAACATGAAAACCAGACACACAATGTCCTAGAATTCCCTTTCCAGTTACACATCACAAAGGATTCAGAGACAATTAACAGTACTATAAAATGGCATGTTACTATTTGAATATATGAATGATGGGTGTAGCTATTATCATATTTGTTTAATTTTAAACTATACTTTTATAATTGTTTTGAGTGAAATAACAAAGTGATTTCAAAGTTTATAGTACTCTAAACAAAAGTTTAGTCAATATTTTGTTGTAATGTCTACTAGGTGTGTTTACTTTTCTATATACTTACCAAGAATCCTCAGTATTCACTTATACACACTTGAAAAGAAGCATTTTGCCACAGGTAGTATAGATGGGGTGGGGAGTCAAGAGCATCTTGTAATCTCTGAGCCAGTTACTTACTGACACGGATGCATTTGGGTTGAGGAGACCAGCCGTTCTCTGTACATGTAACTGTGTCTTGACCATTTGGAAGACTGTAGCCAGGGTAACACTTGACTTTCACAGACTGGTCCTGTACATAGTTTCCTTTCCAATGTAAATAATCCCCATTCTCCACATACTGGTACTCACATTTCCCTAAGGACCATAAGTATACCATAAATGTTAAAATAAAAAAACAACATACATTTTTAAAAAAAAAAAAAAAAACTAAGGTTTATCTTTACAATAGTTAAATGAATATATGTGGCATTCAAAAATAAAACCTTTACTAATGTTTTAAAAAAGTACAATTTATCTTTAGTTTTTATAAATAAAATATGCAATCAATAAAGGCTTCTCATAGTCCCTATTTTCCGTGTTCATTTCATGAAGAGCTGCTCACAAAAGACAGAAACTAGTCTTTTTTGCTCAAAAACTCTTCTGTTTCTTATTTTGTCATGGGAGACTTAAATATAATTATGTATGTGCTCTTCTCTTTCCACTCTTTAACAGAATTAAACATGATTTAATGCAGACATTGACTTACTGAGGCACGGAATTGTAGGCTCCCATCCTCGTACAGTGCAGTGAATGTATTCCCAGTAGTGTCCCGAAGGAGGAACAAAACCTCTGTTGCAGTAATATTCGTACTTCTTTCCTATAGGTACTGGGAAGTAGGGTCTTCGGTTCCTTTCATCATATAGACCCCCATTTTTGATTTGTGGAAAATCACAAGGTTTCACTTGCAATAAAAAAATCAAACAGACAGAAAAACACTCCTATCAACCACTTGATCAGTGAATTACTTTCTATTAATTACAATAACATGTCTAGAGAGTGTCTGAAGGATGTAGTAGGTAGCCATTCCAGCTTTGATCTGGAAGTTCCAACCCCCATTGAGGCTTCGGTAACTGTCACGCCTACAAGGCAGGGCCAAGAGAGGACCCTCAAGACCCGAGATCTGGATGCGCTGGCTCTCTTGGTTCCTGGACCCTGGACGCTGGAGGTAGACCGAGCAGAGTTCTCCAGAGAACACTGCAGGATTGCGCCACGCCTTTCCTAGACCCTGCAATCTACCTATCCCTTCATTTGTAAGTTACGCCACTAAATAAACCTCCCTTTTAACTACGTGGAGTGGCCTTAATAATTTCACCAATAGGAGAAGGAGAAAAATAAGATTCAGACTGCTGAGGTTTGTAAGGAAGTCTTTCCTCATGAAATCAAGTTATACCTGACAGGTCACCAGAGAAGTGGGTCAGGGATATTTGTTAATATCCAATATGATAACTGCCTTATAATTTGAATCAGAACTGAAATCTAATGTGATTACATAATAGCGAACTATTTTTATAACTTCATATTGAAATGCTATATTGTTCATTGTATTAATAAGTTTATATCAAATGTTTCATTAAATTTTTCCTCTTCATGTTCTTATTTATAATTAATAAATACTTTTAATATCAAAATAGTATTAATTTTTCTATGAAGCATAATTCTAGTTCAGGGACCTTCATGAAGTATGTTAAAAGAATTCCAATACATGCCCAAATACACAAATCTCATAGCTTCCTTATTCATGTACACACACATTTGTTAAATGGTTTATAAATTTAAATTCTTTTTCTCTTGAGTGTTCTTCTTCAAAATTTGAGAATTTTACTTTTTATAGAACATCAAGAAATTAAATTAGTTAGAATCCATCCCTGGTGCATGAGTGGGCTTTTTGGAGCGCACTACCATCATGGGACACCTCTTGCAGCCTTGAGGTAGAGGGAGGGCCTTGGTCTTGCTTCTACTGGATGTGCCTCCTCATGGGAGGCCTTGCCTTCTTGTGGAGGGGAGTGGAGGTAGGTTCAGAGGGGAAGTCTGGGGGAGCGGGAGGAGGGAAGAGGGGGATCTTTGGTGTGTAAAATGAATGGAAAAATTTTCTTAATAAAAAAATTAAATTAGCACACTGAGATTTCATTTTAAAGGGTAACAAAAGGAGACATGGTTTAAAGTAGGGATATTATAGCCTTATAGACACATTCCTCTGTCTCTTAGCTGATCTTCCTTCTCATGTGGACACAGATGAATTTGTCCTGTCTCTTCTATAGGTGATTCCTCAAAATAAACCTAATATTCCTTAAAGTGCATGATCAGCAGAGGTGGTCAGTACTTAAAGCAGCCCCATTTGAATCTTATACGATTCCAGATGTAGGTCTTGGCCAATCAGCAGTGATGGATGGTCCATCACAGTCTTGATTCAGGCTACTCACAACATTGATTAATATATTTACTAATTTTCAAAAAGCTTTAAATAAGTAACAGCATAGTTAATTTTTTGACCTATTCCAGGATCTTCTAATTATTACCTATAAGTTTCATCCTACTACAGATTCAATATGGCACAAAAGATCAATTTGTAGACTCTCTCCTAATCAAGATTCATGGTCATCATCCGCTGTCTTGTTCCAGTTGTGAATTTATACATATTTTCCCCAAAATAGCAAATAATTTGATGAAAGAAATGAGTACTTGAACAGGCCTGCCTGAGAAGAGAGTACTACACATTTTAAGTAGAAAAGGTATTTAATGAAATTAGTCATCTTTATCTTATTCAGAAAAACGCCAGAAATTCTGCTGTGAAAAACCTCATATTCAGATATATTCATGCCACAGATGGTCTAGATATATCTGGATAGATCTACAATGTAGAAACTCAACTACACAGATTCCACACCTGTAATTGTAAACCTACTCAAAAGCCTATGGCAGGGGTTTCATAATATCTAGGGAGTGGGAATTAATTCTGTTAGTAAGATAAATTGACATAACACTGAACAATCTTCTAAATATATATGTTCATATTTTAGATAATTAAAATTGTCAACATTAATCAGAGATGCCTCTCTTTTCCAGTAAACTATGATGAATGTAGAGATTTGTTAATGCTCAAGGCAATGGGAGTAGTAAGAGTGTGCTCATCATTAAACAAGACATTCACACCATCCCTCAAAAGTTCAGGGAACATGTGGATGAAAGGGCACAAAGATTCTAAGTGCTGAAATATAGTAATCATGGCTGTGAAATATCTCCTGGCCTATTCAGAGCCGTTACAATCACAAACTATCAACATCTACAGATGTCTGCACTGAGTCTATCAAGAATGGGCCATCAACATCCAGGCCTGAAAGGATGAAACTCTCAGGGAACTGTGGCCCTCATCTCTGAACTGTTTCATCTGATTGATTTAGAAAAATAATGGGAGTCAGTGATTTCAGGTGTATACCCACAAGTGACTAAACTAGGTTCCAAAAGACAGTACCAATCCAAGTGCTGCACATGTGCCCTTTGTTAAACTACACGTAAAATTCATCAAAACTTGAACTTGAGAATCTGGGGAAAAGACAGGCAAGTATGCTGTTGGTAGAGTTGGGATGTAAGAAAAAGTTATGGAGATAGACTATCCAGAATGTTTTATATATGTGTAAGAAATTGTCAAAGAATTAAATTTTAAAAAACTATAAAAAAATCATTTTTCCTTACAATTCTCATACAGTAATAATATTTCTTACTGAAAATAGCTTTTCTTTCTTATTATGATTTGGACCTCATACATTTCCCCAAGTCTCTCTTTAATGGAAACTTGGTTTCTCATTGCTGGTGCTATTGGAAGAGGGGGTAAAGTTAAGAAGTTGCTAGCTTGGTTGAAATAAGTCAGATCATTGGACCTATGCATTTGAAGGGGTAGTGGGACCTTGGCCATTCTTTTATAGCTTTGTTTCCTGGTGGGAAGGAGGCAAGCAGCTTTGTTTTAGCACTCACTCCTTGACATAATGCTCTGCCTCTCACAGGCTTAAAGTGATGAGAGTAGTTGACAATGAAATCAAGTCACCAAAACTGTAAATAAATCCTTCTTCTAAGTTATTTCTTCAGTAGATCACTGACACCGAGACAGAATGGTGACTAAGAAGAGATCCCTGACCACTCTTTTGTCACTGTATTTTTTTTTTTTGGCTTAAGGGATACCAGGCTTAAGTATGATATATTTTTATCATGGATGTCTAAACAGGAAGAAAGGAATATGGATATAGACAGGCAAAAACCTGAAAAGTATGGGAGAAGTATATTAGAAATAAAATACTCTTGACTCAAGTGATTCTGTGTGTGTGTGTGTGTGTGTGTGTGTGTGTGTGTGTGTGTGTGTATGTGTGTGTGTTAAGAAGCCACTGAAGTCCTCCAAAGCAACTCCCTCCAACAAAGATAACATAATTTCCCTCTTCATGTGTGAGTTGGACTCAGAACATGAAGAACTGCCATGCCGGAAACAATCGTGTGTGAGTAGATCACAGACAGATTCTGGGCCCCCACTGTCTCTCTGATCACTACTAACTCTAGAGCAAGTTAGCTGTCATCGGGCAATCTATGCAGAGGCTTATCTGATAAGGAACTGAGGGCTCTTATCAAAGCCTTATGAGTATGACATGTGGGACATAGGGCCTAATGTTTAGTAAATGCCCCTGATGACTGAGAACCATGGCAGTCTCTGAGAGCACCACACTGATGCTGAGAAAGTCGCCAAGTCATCCTCAAATCTGGACCAAACTGGGAGACAACACAAGTTTGTTATGAAGCAAATATTTTTATTGATACTTGCTACAATGCAAATAAATAACTAAAATAAAATCTTATATGTCCTCCTTTCCCAATAATTTGCTAAAAGTCTTCAAAAACGTTTCTTAATTTGAAAAATGTGCATATGCATATATACATACATTTGAGTAGCAGTAAATTATGAATTTAAGTTTTCTAAAATTTATTTTTAATATTACTTAAAATCTTAAATTTTAATATTACTTAAAACTTAAATGTTACTTAAAAGAAAAACCTGGTAGGCTGCCTGCAGATCTTCTCTTTCTCTGTGTTCCCCCACATCCAAACCCCTAATCTCATTCCCAGTTCTTCAGCAGAACACCTGTCAGCCTTTTCCTTCTCCCTCCCATCTCCTGTAGACCCCACAGATTTCTCCTTCTAATCCCCCTCTCCTCATTCACTGCTTTGTTCCAGTCCCCAACCCAAAAGGCACACCCTGCTAACCCCAGGGCTCCTGCCACCGCAAAAAGTAGTCTGAAGGCAAACCCAAACCTCTCCTGCTCCTGATATCCAGTACTCCAGTCTCATACCCAGCTCTATAGCAGGAAAACTGTTAAGATCTCCCTTTCCTCTCTGACTCCATCCCCAATAGATCACTAAGCTCTTCTCTTCCTACCTTCCTTCCCCAAACTTATCTCAACATCCCAGCCTCCAATATCAGTAGGCACTCACAGAGAACACACCAGCTGAGCAGAACAGAGAAACAGGTAAGATAACTGAAGACCTTCACCACTCCCTCCTTATCTACAAACCAAACTCTCCAGTTTCTTCCTTAGAACACCACTTTCAGCCTTCCTTCCTCATTGCCCACATCTCCTGTGGATCCTACATACCATCCCCTCCTAACCCCACTCTCCCTACTTGTTGCTTTATCTCCACCCCCAATACAGGTAGGCGCCCTTTGCTATCCCACAGGCCTTGCTTGCCAGAAAACCAGGAAGCCTGCCTGCAGACTCTTCTCCCTCTGCTTCCCAAGATGCAATCCCCCAGACTCAAGCCCAGCTCTGCAGTGGAACACCAGTGGCAGCCTTCTGTGTCCTCCCTCAGCTCTGATCTCATGTGGATCCCACAGATCTTCCCCTTCTATCCTCCCTCCCACACTCTTTGCTTTGTCCCAGCCCCAACTCCAGAAGGCACTCCTCCTGCTAAGCCCAATTCCCTGTGAACATACCAGCAGAGCAGACCAGGGAAATAAGTAAAACACAGCCCCCACACTCTCCCAAACTCCTTTGAGGAAGCAGAAAGCAAGGAATAAAGCACCCACCCAACAAAGACAAATATCGACCTATAATCACCCCAAAACCAGATGCATAGACACAACTGTATAAATACAATTAATAAGAGTCAGGGCAATAAGACTTCACTAGAGCACAGCTATCTTACCACGGGAGGCCCTGAATATTCCAGCATAGCTGAAACACAAGAAAAAGACCTTAAAAACAGGAACTATGGAGGAAAGCTTTACCACCAGAATACAAGAGATTTAAAGGAGACTTTCAGGTGTTGAAGATACAGTAGCAGAAATGGAAACACCAGTGAAAGAAAATGTTGAATCTAAAAATTTCCTGACACAAAACATCCAAGGAATCTGGAACACTATGAAAAGACCATAACTGCTGCTGGTGGTGGTACACACCTTTAATCCCAGCACTCGGGAGGCAGAGGCAGGCGGATTTCAAGGCCAGCCTGGTCTACAAAGTGAGTTCCAGGAAAGGCACAAAATTATACAGAGAAACCTTGTCTCGAAAACAAAACAAAACAAAACAAAACAAAACAAAACAAAACAAAACAAACAAAACAAAAAAAAAAGAAAAGAAAAGACCATACCTAAGAATAACAGGAGAGGAAGGAGAAAAATCTCAGCTCAAAGGCCTAGAAAATATTTTCAAAAAATCATAGAAGAAAAATTTTCTGACAGAAAGAAGTAGAAATTTTTTCTGATAGGAAGAGGGAGATACCTATAAATGTACAAGAAGCACACAGAACACCAAATTGAGTGGACCAGAAAGGAAAGTCCTCTCACCACGTAATAATCAAAACATTAAACAAAGAACAAAGAAAGAATATTAAAAGCTGCAAGAGAAAAAGACCAAGTAATATAAAAAGGCAGACCTATTAGAAATCCATTTGACTTAGCAATGGAGGCTCTACAAGCCAGAAGAGCTTGGACATATGTGCTGTAAGCTCTAGGAAACCACAGATGCCAGTCCAGATTACTATTCCCAGCAATACTTTCAATCACCATAGATGGAAATAATAAGATATTCCGTGATAAAATCAAATTTAAACAATATTAACCTAGAAATCCAGCCCTATAGAAGGTGCTAGAAGAACTCTAACCCAAGAAATCAATTGCACCCATGAAAACACAGAAAATAAATAATCTCACACCAGCAAAACCTAAAGAATGGAAAAATGCACATACACATGAACATATTATCAGCAACAATTACATAAAATAACAGGAATTAAAATTCACTGGTCATTGATATCTCTCAGTATCAATGGACTCAATTCCCCAATAAAATGACACAGACAAAGAGAATGGACCCCAAACCAGAATCCATTCTTTTGCTGCATACAAAAAGCACACCTTAACATCAAAGGATTGGAAAAAGATATTCCAAGCAAATGGACCTAAGAAGCAAGCCAGTGTAGCTATTTTAATATCTAACAACATAGGCTTCAAACCAAAATTAATCAAAAGAGATGGAGAAGGACACTACATACTCATCAATGAAAAAATCCACAAAAATATATCTTCTTCTCAGCACCTCATGGAACTTTCTCCAAAGCTGACTACATACTCAGAAACAAAGCAAGTCTCAATAGATAAAAGAAAATTCCAGTAACTCCCTGCATCCTATCATAGATTGAAGCTGTGCATAACAACACCAGAAACAACAGATTGAAGCTGTGCATAACAACACCAGAAACAACAGAAAGCTTACAAGCTTGTGGAACCTGAAACAACTCTCCATTGAATGGTTACTCAGCAAAGGAAGAAGTAAAGAAAGAAATTAAAGACTTCCTAGAATTCCATGAAAATGAATACACAACATACCCAAGGTTATGGGACACACACAATGAATGCAGTGCAAAGGGGATGGTGCATAGCACTAAGCGCTTGCATAAAAATATAGGAAGATCTCATACTGGCAATTAACAGCACACCTGAAAGCTCTAGAACAAAAAGAAGTAAACATACTCAAGAGGAGTAAACAGCAAAAAAAATAATCAAAACTAGGGCTAAAATTTAAAAAAAATGGAAACAAAAAGGACATTATAAAGAATTAGTAAAAAAATTGTTCATTGAGAAAATCAACAAGATAGAGGAATCCTTATCCAAACTAACTAAAAAGGAGAGAGACAATATCTAAATATAGAAAATCAGAAATGAAAAGGGGAACACAACAACAGACACCAAGAAAATCCACAGAATTATACAGACACATTTTTTTAAAGCCTGAACTCTACAAAATTGGGAAATATGAAAGAAATAGATAATTTTCTCAACAGGTACCACTTACTAAAGATAAATCAAGATCAAATAAAAAGTTTCAAAAGCCCAGGGCCAGGTGGGTTTAGCCCAGAATTCTACCAGACTTTCAAAGAAGAATTAAGACCAGTACTCCTCAAATTATTCCACAAAATAGAAACAAAACGAATGTTGCTCAATTCATTTTATGAGGCCACAGTCATTCTGATACCCAAACCACATGAAGACTCATCAAAGAAAGGGAATTATAGGCCAAATTCTCTTATGAACACAGATGCAAAAATACTGGATAAAATACTTGCGGATAGGATCCAAAAACATATCAAAAAGTCTTCCTGTATGATCAAGTAGGCTTCATCCCAGAGATGCAGGGATGGTTCAACATACTAAAAAGTCAGTAAATGTAATCCACCATATAAATAAACAGAAAGGAAAAAACCCATATGGTCATCTTACTAGATGCTGAAAAAGCCTTTGATAAAATCAAACACCCTTCATGATAAAAGGGACATATTTATACACAACAAAGTCAATATACTGCAAGCCTATAGCCAAACTCAAATCAAACAGAGAGACACTCAAAGCAATTCCACTGAAATCAGAAACAAGACGAAGTTGTCCACTCTCTCCATATCTATTCAATATATTACTTGAAGGTTTAGCTAGAGCAATAAGACAAATGAAGGAGATCAAGGGGATACAAATTAGACAGGAAAAATTCAAAATATTTTAATTTGCAGACAATATGATAGTATAAATAAGCAGCCCCAAAAATTCCATCAGGGAACTCCTTCAGCAGACAAACATTTTCAGCAAAGTGGCTGAATAAAAGATAACTAAAAAAAAAAATCTCAGTAGCCCTTCTATATAAAAATGACAAATAGACTGGGAAAGAAATCATGGAAACAACACCTTTCAAAATAGCCTAAATATAATAAAATTAAATATCTTAGAGTAATACTAAACAAGCAAGTAAAATACCTGTATGATAAAAACTTCATGTCTTTGAAGAAAGTAATTGAAGAAGATAGCAGAAGATCTTCTATGCTCATGGATTGCTAAAATTAGCATAGTAAAAAATGGCCATCGTACCAAAGCAAGCTACAGATTCAATGCAATCCCCATTAAGTTATAACACAATTCTTTACAGACCTAAAAAGGACAATTCCAAACTTCATATGGAAAAACGAAAAAAACCAGGATAGCTAAAATAATCCTGAAAAAATAAATGACTACTGGATATCTCACCATGCCTGATTTCAAGTTGTGCTACAGAGCTATAGTAATAAAAACCACATAGTATTGATGTATTGACATAAAAACAGATACATTGATCAATGGAATCAAATCAAAGACCCAGACATAAATCCACACACCTATGGATTCCTGATTTTTGATAGAGAAACTAGAATATGAAGGGGGAGGGGAGATAGGGTAGAGGGAGAGAATTGGGGAGAGACAGCTGGAATTAAGGGGTATTTGAGGGATAATATGGAAACCTAGGACAGTGAAAACTTTCTAAAACATATGAATGTGATCCTAACGAGGTCTCCTAACAATGGGGGGACACAGAGTCTCAACTGGCCATCTCTTGTTACCAAACAAGGCTTCCAGTAGTGGAACTGGGTTGCATTCAGTTGAGTTGTTGACCAAGACAATCCCATAGAAATCCCCAAATAAACCAGACTGTTGCTACAAAATGAGTTGTTCTTACAAACTGACAGTGGGGCCCCATGGCAGAGAATAACATCCACACAACTCATTGAACATGGAGAAGTTGAGCTGGTACCTACATAGAGCCTTCACCCCTAGATTCTAGTGCCTTTGGTGCTGGAAGGTACTTGGCAGGCTATCAAAAATATAAACACTGCCTCAGTCCTAAATCCTTTGACCTACAATCCTTCTTGCCTGAATAATATGCTAGGGCAATAGTGGCACAGAACTTGTGAGAGTAGCCAACCAATGTCTGATTTGACCTAAAGCACTCTCCATGAGAAGGAACCCATACCAAACCAAGAACTAGAGACTAGATAAACCACAGATCTAGGATAAATACTGAATACTACTAGTAATCAATCAATCAATCAATCAATCAATCAATCAATTGATTCCTGATGATATCCTGCTATACTTGTAGACTACATAAATAAATAAATAAATAAATAAGTAAATAAGTAAATAAATAAATAATTCCTTATATATTCTGCTATACTTGTAGACCAGTACCTTATCCAGTCATTATCAAAGAGGCTGTCTCTGTCAGTAGATGAGAACAGATGCAGAGACTTACAGGCAGACATTAGGTGAAGAGTCTAAATTGGAGGTCTCCATCAAATCCCTCTTTACAGAGCCCAGGGAATCTCATAGAACAGGAAGACACCAGAAGAACAAGGCCCTTTCTACCAACTAAGCAAGGTACATATGAGCTCACAGAGACTGAAACAGCAAGCATGGGGCCTACACAGGTCTACATCAGATCTTCTGTGAATGTATTTCAGCTTTTAGCTTTGCATTTTTGTGGGACTCCTGACTGTGACAAGTTGATCTCTGACTCTTGTGCCTGTTATTGGGACTCTTTTCCTCCTTTTGGGTTCCAACTTTGAGATGATAGTTTTTACTTCATCTTAATTATAATTTACTGTGTTATGTTTGGTTGTTATCTCTTAGAAGACATTTACTTTCTCATGAGAGACAGAACAGGAGTGGATCTAGGGGTGAAGGGAGTTGGGGAGAAAATATGAGGAGCAGAGGGAGAGGAGACTATAATTAGAATATGTTGTATGAGAAAAGAATCTATTTTCAAAAGGAAAATTATTATTATTACTTAAAATATTACTTACTTTTAAAAGTAAAGTGTTCCTAAAAGTTGTATGAAAAAAATTCAAATATTTGCTACTTATCTCCATTTGTCCATGTTTAAAAGTGTAATTTCAGGATTATAAGGATTAAAGGTGTGAATAAAGCTTACAGCCACATCTTGGAGCAGGAATCCAGCCAGTACTTGTACACTTTACGACTGTTTCCCTGGTTGCAGGATAAAAGCCCTCTTTACATCCATATGTGATTTCATCATCAGCTCTGTGTTTGATCCTCTGAGGTGAGAAGTTACCATTTGGAATATAAGGAGGTTTGCATGTCATTTCTGAAAAAGAAACATATACAAATAACGAGGAATATTTTAATTCTCATTAAACTTAAGAATATGAACATTAGCCCACCCGATTCTTCCCTAGTTGCTGGCCAGCAGGGAAAACTCCCGGTGGCCAGGCTCTCCCACCAAACACCCCCCCCCCCATCGGACCCTGCAATCTACAAGACCCAAGCCTTACCCCAGTACCCATCTGTCTGTGACTCCAGTAACTTCCTGAGACAAGGAATCCACCAGCTCTCATTGGACCAAGAGTGGCTTCCTGAGACACAGAATCCACCAGCTCTGACTGGACCAAGAGCCCTGATAGGACCAAGAGTGACTCCCTGAGTCACAGAATCAGCTAGCTTAGATTGGGCTAAGTGCAGCTCCCTGAGATTCAGAATCTGTCAGCTCCAATTAGACCAAGAGCTAAGATTAGACCCAAAGGAGCCCCTTGAGACACAGACACAATAAGCACAGAGTTGACCAATAGCAGCTCACTCAGACACAGGCATCTCTTGTACCTATTAGAAGAAGAGATGGGCAGATGTCAATGCAAAAATACATACAACATAAAGAGCAATGTGGCATCACCAGAACCTAGCCCTCTTGCAACAGTAAGACCTGAACATCACAACGTAGAAGAACCAGAAGAAAGTGACCTTAAAAATACCTTCATGAGGGCTGGAGAGATGATGGCTCAGCAGTTAAGAGCACTAACTGTTCTTCCAGAGGTCCTGAGTTCAATTCCCAGCAACCACATAGTGGCTCCCAACCATCCGTAAAGAGATCTGGTGCCCTCTTCTGGCATGCAAGCAGAACACCATATATAACATCTTTTAAAAAATACCTTCATGAAGATGCTAGAGGACTTTGAAGAAAAAATAAAAAATTCCCTTAAAGAAATTGAGGAAAAGACAAACAAAAATTGGAAGAAATCAATAAATCTTTTAAAGAAAGCCAAGAAAATCATGAAAAAGCAATTAAATATGTGAAGGAAACAGTACAAGATCTGAAAATTGAAATAGAAACAATGAAGAATACACAAACAAAGGAATGTTGGAAATAGAAAATCTGAGTAAACAAACAGGAAACACAGATGCAAACATAACCAACAGAATACAAGAGATGGAAGACAGAATCTCTAATGTACAGGGTACAATAAAGGAAATAGATTCATCAGTCAAAGAAAACACCACAGCCAAAAAAGTCATAACACAAAATGTCCAGAAAATCTGGGACACCATGAAAAGGCCAAACCTAAGAATAGCAGGGATAAAAGAAGGAGAAAAATACCAACTTGAAGGCACAGAAAATATATTCAACAAAATCATGGAAGAAAACTTTCCCGACTTAAAGAAGGAAATGCCTACAAAGATACAAGAAGCTTATAGAACACCAAATAGACTAGACCTACCAAAAACTACCTTCACCACATAATAATTAAACCACTAAATATACAGAATAAAGAAAGAATATTAAGAGCAGCTAAGGAAAAAGGCCAAGTGACTTATAAAGGCAGACCCATCAGAATAACACTCGACTTCTCAATGGAGACTTTGAAAGCAGGAAGGTCCTGGACAGATGTTATGCAGACACTAAGAGGCCATGGATGCCAGCCTAGACTAATACACCCAGCAAAACTCTCAATCACCATAGACGGAGTGAACAAGACATTCCAAGACAAAACCAGATTTGAACAATACCTATCCACAAATCCAGCTCTACAGAAAACAATAGAAGGAAAATTCCAACCTAAGGAAGTCAGATACACCCTCGAAAACACAGGCAATAGATAACCCCACAGCAGTAAATCCCAAAGAAGATAAATACACACACACACACACACACACACACACACACACACACACACACTACCACCAAAAGATAACAGGAACTAACAACCACTGGTCATTAATATCCCTTAATATCAATGGACTTAATTCACCTATAAAAAGACACAGGCTAACAGAATGGATATGAAAGCAGGACCCATCTTTCTGCTGCATACAAGAAATACACCTCAACTTTAAAGAGACAATACCTCAGAGTAAAAGGCTGGGAAAAGTCTTTCCCATCAAATGCACTTAAGAAGCAAGCTAGTGTAGATATCCTAATAGCTAACAAAATAGACTTCAAACTAAAATCAATCAAGAGAGATCAAGAAGGACATTATGTACTCATCACAGGAAAGATCCACCAAGATGAATTTTCAATTCTGAACATTTATGCCCCAAATACAAGGGCACCCACATGTGTAAAAGAAACATTACTAAAGCTTAAATCACACATCAAACCCTACATATTAATAGTGGGAGACTTCAACACCGCATTCTCACTACTGGACAGATTTGCCAGATCAAAACTTAACAGAGAAATAAGGGACTTAACTGATGTTATGACTCAAATGGACTTAATTGATATCTATGGAACATTACACCCTAACAAAAAAGAATATACCCTCTTCTCAACACTCCATGGAACTTTCTCTAAAACTGACCACATACTCTGTCACAAAGAAAATCTCAACAGGCACCAAAAGATTGGAATAAACACCTGTATTCTATTGGACCACCATGGCTTAAAGTTAGATTTCAACAACAACAAAAACTACAGAAAACCTATAATCTCATGGGAACTGAATAATGCTCAACTGAATCAACAATGCGTCAAGGAAGAAATAAAGGGAGAAATTAAAGACTTCCTAGAGTTCAATAAAAATGTATGTACTCCATACCCAAACCTATGGGACACTATAAAAGCAGTGCTAAGAGGAAAATTCATAGCACTAAATGCTCACATAAAGAAGTTGGAGGCCGGGCGGTGGTGGCGCACGCCTTTAGTCCCAGCACTCGGGAGGCAGAGGCAGGCGGATCTTTGTGAGTTCGAGGCCAGCCTGGTCTCCAAAGCGAGTTCCAGGAAAGGCGCAAAGCTACACAGAGAAACCCTGTCTCGAAAAGAAAAAAAAAAAAAAAAAAAAAAAGAAGTTGGAGAAATCTCACACTAGTGACTTAACAGCACACCTAAAAGCTATAGAACAAGAAGAAGCAAAGTCACCCAGGAGGAATAGATGCTAGGAAATAACCAAATTGAGAACTGAAATCAATAGATAGAAACAAAGAGATAGAAACAAAGAGAACAATACAAAGAATAAATGAAATAAAGATTTAGTTCTTTGAGAAAATCAACAAGATAGACACGCCCTTGCCCAGACTAACCAAAAGGCAGAGCGAGAGCATCCAAATTAGCAAAATCAGAAATGAAAAGTGAGACACAACAACTAACACTGAGGAAATCCAGAAAATCATCAGGTCATACTTCAAAAACCTGTACTCCACAAAACTGGAAAATCTAAGAGAAATGGACAACTGTGTGGACAGGTATCACAAACCAAAGAGTTGAATGGCCGTTAGCTAGGCAAGAAGAGGTTAGGTGGGACTTCTGGGTACAGACAGGAGTTGGAGAGGAAGAAACAAGGAGTCACCAGCAGAGGCAGAGAAGACAGATATGCAGGAGGAGAGGTAAAAGCCACAAGTCAGGTGGCAGCATGTAGATGAATAGAAATGGGTTGGTTTAAGTTATCAGAGCTAATGGGACAAACCTAAGCTATAAGCTGAGTTTTCATAATTAATAAGTCTCCATGTCATTTTTTTGTGAGCTGGCAGCTCAAAGCAAAGCATGAATACAGCCATCATTCTTTTCCACTCACTAGCCTACTTCTTAAATAAAAAAGACTTAGAAAATAACAGTAATTTTACCTTCACAGGAAGGCTGAGGATTCCATCCGGAAGCTGTGCAGACGGTATCCCCTCTTTCTTTGAACTGAAAACCTCGGTCACATTTATATTGATACCTTTCATTCACCTTGTAAACTGGTTTATTAGATATACCATTTCCATTTTTAATTTCTGGTCGTGTGCAGGAAATTTCTAAATGCAAGAGAATAATTGTATAATGTTTACTATGAAAGGAAATCTGCTGAGCAAGCCATCTTTTCACAAGGACAGTGTTTTGTTCCCCTTAGGTCAATCGGCCAAAATCAGCCAACCAAACAACAATTGTTTTGACCTGACTGCTTTCTTAATTATGTATTTGGTGTTTCAAATATTCACTTTTGAAAAAAGTTAAAAGTATACTACTTTAACATATGGTAAATTAGCCTGTTGAAATAAATAGCAGCCTGTAACAGTCCTCAGATTCTTGTGAAAATGAAAATGGACACAGGCTTGCAGGTTAATATTTGCGTTGGATAATCTGCAAAATAACACATCTTCAGATTATTGATAGAATTTTCAAGACCTCATTTTTTCACAGAAATCTATTAAAGTCACTTTCCATTTGATCTTTGAAAAATCACAGGATTCTGCTTTGCTGTCTTCACCATAGGTAGGAACTTTTTGTTAAAAAAAAAATAAGAAAAGAAACCTAGAGAAGTCCTGGCTACCACTTTTAACACACTTCTCTTAACACACACTACTCTGGGACTGTGGCACTAGCAACTGGTCTCTCAAAGCCTTTCCTCCCATCTTTTTATTTCATTTTTCCCTATTTATAACTAAATAAACTTTTAAATGGTCACTTTGAATATGTTTCATCCTTTTCCAAATCAAGCTGAGTTAGTTTGGACAAGCCTATATAGTAACTGTGCTGGCCTACGCTCCTTCTCTTATTGACTTATCACCTCTGTTCAGCTGTTGAGTAACAATTCTCTCTAAGATAAGACATTTCATGTAGGAGGGATGCTCCTACAAAGATAGGATGCTCTAAAGTAGTGGTTCTCAACTTAATGCGGCTGCCCTTTAATATAGCTCATGTTGTAGTAACCCCCCCAACCATAAAATTATTTTCATTGCTACTTCATAACGGTAATTTTGCTACTGTTACAGATCATAATATAAATATCTGATTTGCAGATGATCTTAGGCGAGCCCTGTGAAATGAGTCATGACCCACAGGTTGAGGACCACTACTCTAAAGGGAAGTAAAGCCTCCCATCCTCCAAGGAAGTTCATTAAGCTCAGGAAGTAAACAATTTAAATGCTTCAGGAAGTCCTTGAAATTGACCATATTGACTAGGCTCCTCCTTCCCCATGCATACATAAGCAGTAATGACTGCTGTGAAATACTTTTGGATCAGCTGAGCTTCCTAGAAGACCCTCATACCATTGTGCATTGTGCTCTAGCTTTCCAGCTTTAGTGAGCCATCACCCGTGCTGGGGCAGGCTTTAGATGATGCAGCTAGTTTTGAGTTGCATCTACCCTTGCAACAGTAGCAAACTCTTTAGTTTACCAAAATGGACTTTGGTGGTAGATCTGTCATCAGTTCCCTATCTGAAGGGAGTAGATGTTGGTTCTAATCTCCCCAGTAATGGGTTTATGCAACAGTGGGGCTTCTGTGTACAGCTGACAAGGCTCAGGACATCATTGTGCCATGGGCACCTTGTTGTCTTTCCACCTTTCTTCCCATGGCTTTCTGAGGGTTGCTATGCTTGCTCTTCTAAGGTATTTGCATCTGCATCCTTATGCTTTCTTTAAAACTAGTCTCAAGGATCAGAATTTCCTAGGTTTCATTAGCCATAGACAATGAGTTATAGGCATGTAAATAACACCCATGAAACTTCAATGTGTGGAGTATATGACACACTGAATGTACATATAAGTATATCATTATTTTCATGAAGAATCAGTGTTGTTAGAAAGACTTTTTAAAAATAAATCGTCAGTCCTGAGGGAAGGAAATGATGTAATTATAATCTCAAAAATTAAAGAAAATTAAAAAAGAAGAAAACACTGCCTCCGTTCGTGTAAGATAGACAATGTTAAAAGTGGTGAAAATATTGGAGATGTTAGATAATATTTCAAAAGTAAATATAGTATAGCTCAACACCTGGGGCACCTTCAGGAAGATTACTGTAAGATATAGATGCTATATGGATTACATATCAAGTTCAGGCTGGCCATGGCTACATTGTGAGAGGCTGTCTCAAAAACACAGAAACAAAAGACGAAAAACAGGAAGAAGAGAAGAAAGAAACAAAAATCAAAGAAATATTGATTAATAATTTATTATATAACTTTGTGATAAGTCAGAGATTTATTTAGTAGCTACAATTCAGAAAAATAAAACTGACAGTAAACTTGCAATACAAATGTGTGTGTGTATGAAATATCACTTCCTAACAATATTTATTGAAATTAGAATGTCATGATGCATGATTGGAAACATACAATAAACCTTTAGCTTCCAAAATCATTGTAAAATTCTCCTTTGGAAGTCAATTTTACAACAGACAACAGAAATGCTGAGGCTAGACTCTGAAGAGCAACACCAGGTAGTAACCTTTGTTCACATCTTAACCAAGTCATTAAGCCACAGTAGTGATGGTCATCTGAGTACTTCCATTAAAGAGACTATAAGAGGACATGATGTATATAGTTGTTCGGAAGGTAAAATAAGAGGTTCATGAAAAAACAAAAAACAAAACAAAAAAAACAAAACTTCAATCAATTAGAGGAAAACAGCCATGCTTAGTAAGCATTAGAGTGATACAATTATGTTTTAATTAAAAATGTACTTTAAAAGGAAATGTATATCTTTCATAAGAATGGCTAAAACCATTGAAATACCAAGTGGATGAGTATGTTCATCTTACCCACACATCTTGGCTTCTCACTGCTCCAAAGGCCATTATCTGAGCAGTGTATTTCCTTCTGTCCTTCAACCTTGAAGCCTGTGTTGCATTCGAAGCGCACCACCTGTCCAAAATAATATTCCTGGTCTGGTTCCGCTGCACCGCTTACAATTCTTCCATTCTCGGGTTCTGTCACCGGCAAACACTTAACAACTGAAAATACAAGCATCACTTTTACCAACAGAACTTGAAAGCTTCTATGTGAAATATGTGTATATGAATAATAAAAAAAAAACATCAGCAAGATAGACCTGGAGGAAATCACTTAAAGGTTTCAAAACATGTAGTATGATGGTTTGCAAGAGATAAAAGTTATGTAACATAAGTAGTTTGGTTATCAGTTTCTGTGGGAATGGGAAGAGAAAACTATCACTTTGAATGATAGTTTGAATTTTAATGATAGCAAGTTTCTCCTAAACTATTTAAAAAAAGTGAGTTCTGAAATAATCAAATACAAATGTTTTACTGAGCCTTAGAACAATGTGGCATTGGAATGCCTCAGAGCATTCCAATAAGATGTAAAAGCAACCACCCCCACCCATTGCAGCCGCAGTTGTAGGGCAGCAAGCAACACTCCTGCAGACAGACCTTCCCACCACCACCCCACTTCAGACCCTGTAATCTACAAGTCCCATTACCTCCCCCAAACTCATCCATCCCCTAGACCTCAGTGGCTCCCTGAGACACAGACTCTGCCTCCTCCAATTGGACCAAGAGATGAGTAATTGTTCTCCAGACCCAAGGCACAACCCCTGCCCCCCCACCCCCACTCATTGCAGCCCCAGTTGCAGGTCAGCAGACAAGACTTCCATGGGCAGGCCTTCCCTCCACCACACCTCATCAGACCCTATAATCTACAAGCCCCACTTTGTCCCCCAAACCTACCCATCCCCCAACACCCCACTGGCTCCCCAAGATGCAAACACAGCCAGCACCAATTAGACCAAGAGCAGCTCCCTGAGACACAGACAACACTTGCATTGATGGGAGGAAGAGATGGGAAGAAGCCAATGTAAGAATACATTCAACAGAAGATCGAAGCTGCTCTCTGACACAGACTCCACCAGCTTCTATTGGACTGAGGTGAGTCTTTGTTCTCCTAGCCAATCACCCCAGCCTCTAGACTTTAGGCCCAGGGGCACAACCTCCAGCCCAATACCCCACCTATTGCAGCCAGAATTGCAGGCCAGTGGGCAGGACTCCTACAAGCAGGCTTGATGACCACCATCCCCCACCTGACTCTGTAACCTACAAGCCCACTACACTCCCCAAATCCACCCATCCTCCAAGACCACAACTGCTCTCTGAGACATAGACTCCATCAGCTCTGATCAGATCAAAAGCTCCAATTGGACCAAGAGCTCCCAACTGGACCAAGAGCTCCAGTTGGAACAAAAAAGGCTCCCTCAGAAGCAGACACCATTTGCACTGATTAGAAGAATAGATGGGTATATGCCAGTGGAAAAATATATTAAACAATATAGCACCACCAGAACCTAGTGGTTCTATACCAGCAAGACCTGAATATCCCAATACAGAAGAAGCAGGAGAAATCAACCTTAAAACTGACTTTAAGATAAGTAAATGAACAGGAACTAGAGATACAAGCATAACCAACAGAATACAAGAGATGGAAGAGGGAATCTCTGGTGTTGAAGATACAATAGGGGAAATAGATTCATTAGTCAAAGAAAACATTAAAGCCAACAAACTCAAGATATAAAACATCCAAAAAATCTGGGACACCATGAAGAGCTCAAACCTAAGAATAATAGGGATAGAAATAATAGAAGAAAAATACCAGCTCAAAGGCACTGAAAATATATTCAACAAAATCATAGAAGAAAACTTTCCCAACTTAAAGAAGGAAATGCCTATGATGATAAGAGAAGCTTACACAACACCAAATAGACTGGACCCAAAAGAAAGTCCCCTTGCCACATAATAATCAAACAACTAAATATACAGAATAAAGAAAGATTATTAAGAGCTGTAAGGAAAAAGGCCAGGTAACTTATAAATGCAGACCTATCGGAATAACACCCAACTTCTCAATGGAGACTCTGAAAGCCAGAAGGTCCCGGACAGATGCTATGCAGACACTAAGGGACCATAGACGCCAGCCCAGACTATTATACCCAGGAAAACTCTCAATCACCATAGATGGAAGAAGCAAGATATTCCACAAGAAAACCAGATTTAAACAATACCTATTGACAAATCTAGCCCTACAGAAAGCACTAGAAAAAAAACAAAAAAAAAAAACAATAAACTCCAACCTAAGGAAGTTAGATGTACTCACAAAAACACAGGCAATAGATAATACCACAGCAGCAAATCCCAAAGAAAGGAAACACACACACACACACACACACACACACACACACACACACACACTATCACCAAAACATAACAGGAATTAACAATCACTGGTCATTAATATCCCTTAATATCAATGGATTCAATTCGCCTATAAAAAGACACAGGCTAACAGAATGGATACGAAAACAGGATCTATCCTTCTGCTGCATACAAGAAACACAACTCAACTTCAAAAACAGATACCACCTCAGAGTAAAGGGTTGGGAAAGGACTTTCCAATCAAATGGACTTAAGAGAAAAGCTGGTGTAGCTATTCTAATATCTAACAAAATAGACTTCAAACTAAAATTAATGTAAATAGATCTAAAAGGACATTTCATATTCATCACAGGAAAAATCCATCAAGTTGAAGTCTCAATTGTGAACATTTATGCCACAAATACAAGGGCACCAAGATTTGTAAAAGAAACATTACTAAAGTTTAAATTGCACATCAAACCCCACACACTAATAGTGGGAGACTTCAACACCCCACTCTCACCAATGGACAGGTCTGCCAGATAGAAACTTAACAGAGAAATAAGGAAACTAACGGATGTTATGACTCAAATGGACTTAACAGATATCTACAGAACATTCCACCCAAACACAAAAGAACACAACTTTTATCAACAGATTAAAAAAAAATTGTAATAATCCCCTGTACTTTATTGGATACCCTGATACCCAAACCACACAAAGATGCAACAAAGAAAGAGAATTTCAGACCAATCTACCTCATGAATGTTGATGAAAAAATACTCAATAAAATACTGGCAAACTGAATCCAAGAACACATCAAAAAAATCATTCAACATGACCAAGTAGGCTTCATCCCAGAGATGGAGGGAAGGTTCAACATACAAAAATCTGTCAGTGTAATACACCATATAAACAAACTGAAAGAAAAAAAAAACCACATGATTATCTCATTAGATGCTGAAAAACCTTTGACAAAATCCAACACCCCTTCATGATAAAAGTCCTGGAGAGATCAGGAATACAAGGAACATACCTAAACATAATAAAGACAATTTACAGCAAGCTAACAAACAACATCAAATTAAATGGAGAGAAACCTCAAAGCAATTCCACTAAAATCAGGAACAAGACAAGGCTGTCTACTCTCCCCTTATCTATTCATTATAGTACTCGAAGTTATAGCTAGAGTAGTAAGACAACAAAAAGAGATCAAGAGGATACAAACTGGAAAGGAAGAAGTCAAACTTTTGCTATTTGTAGACAATATTATACTATACACAGGTGACCACAAAAATTCTACCAGGGAACTCCTACAGCTGATAAACGCCTTCAGTAATGAGGTGGGATACAAAATTAAGTAAAAAAAAAATCAGTAGCCCTCCTATATACAAATAATAAATGGGCTGAGAAAGAAACAACAACAACAACAACAATAAAATCACCCTTTACAATAGCCACAAATAATATAAAATACCTTGGGGTAACTCTAACCAAAAAGTAAAAGACCTATATGACAAGAACTTTAAGTCTCTGAAAAAAGAAATTGAGGAAGATATCAGAAAATGGAAAGATCTCCAATGCTCATGGATAGGTAGAACAAACATAATAAAAATGGCAATCTTACCAAAAGCAATCTACAGATTCAATGATATCCCCATCAAAATCCCAACCCAAAACTTCACAGACCTGGAAAGAACAATACTCAACTTCATATGGAAAAAAAAAACCCAGGACAGATAATACAATCCTGTACAATAAAGGAACTTCTGGAGGCATCGCCATCCCTGACTTCAAGCTCTACTATAGAGCTATACTAATATAAACAGCTTGGTATTGGCATAAAAACAGACATGTTGACCAATGACATCGAATTGAAGACCCTAACATTAATCCACACACCTATGAGCACCTGACTGTTGATAAAGAAGCAAAAACTGTACAATGAAAAAAAGAAAACATCTTCAACAAATATAACTGGACACCAACATGCAGAAGATTGCAAATAGATTCATATCTATTGCCATGTACAAAACTCAATTCTAAATGGATCAGAGATCTCAACATAAATCCAGTTACACTGAACCTGATAGAAGAGAAAGTACGAAGTAGTCTTGAATGTATTAACACAGGAGACTACTTCCTAAATATAACACCAGTAGCACAGATACTAAGAGCAATAATTAATAAATGGGATCTCCTGAAACTGAGAAGCTTCTGTAAGGCAAAGGGCACAGTAAATAATACAAAATGGAAGTTTATAGAATGGGAAAAGATCTTCATCAACACTACATCTGACAGAGGGCTGATCTCCAAAATATACAAAGAACTCAAGAAACTAGACATCAAAATACCAAAATAATCCAATTAAAAAATGGAGTACAGATCTAAACAGAGAATTCTTAACAGAGGTATGTTCAATGGCCAACAGACATTTAAGGAATTGCTCAACATCCTCAGTCATCAGGAAAATGCAAATCAAAACAACTCTGAAATATCATTTTACACCTGTTAGAATGGCTAAGATCAAAAACACCAAGGACAGCTTATGTTGGAGATGATGTGGAGCAAGGGGAACAATCCTTCACTGTTGATGGGAGTGAAAACTTGTACAGCCACTTTGGAAATTAGTATGGTGACTTCTCAGAAAATTTGGAATCAATCTGTCTCATGACCCAATGATACCACTCTTGGGAATATACCTAAGGAATATTCAATCATACCACAAGGGCACTTGCTAAACTATGTTCATAGCAGCATTATTCATAATAACCAGAACCTAGAAATAACTTAGATGCCCCATAATGGAAGGATGGATAAAGAAAACATGGCACATATACATAATGGAGTATTATGCAGCTGTAAAAAAAAATCACTGGGTGGTGGTGGCTCATGCCTTTAATCCAAGCACTTGGGAGGCAGAGCCAGGAGGATCTCTGTGAGTTCGAGTCCAGCCTGGGCTACCAAGTGAGTTCCAGGAAAGGCGCAAAGCTACTCAGAGAAACCCTGTCTTGAAAAACAAAACAAAAAACAACAATAACAAAAAAAAACCCCAATGACATCATGTAATCTGCAGGCAAATGAATGGAACTAGAAAATATCATCCTGAGTAAGGTAACCCAAACTCAGAATGACAAACATGGTATGTTATGTACTCACTCATAAGTCAATACTAGATGTAAAGCAAAGGCTAACCAGACTACAACCTAAAGCTACAGAGAAGCTAGCTAACAAAGAGGACCCTAAGAGGGACACATTTATTGCTGTGGAAAGGGGAAATAGATGAGAGTTCCATCAGTAAACTGGGAACTGGGGAGTGGGGCAGCAATAAAAGGGAGGGGAAGGGGGATGAGAACATGAGGGAATGGGATGGTCAAGCTGGTGAAGGGACAGAGTTGGAGAGCAATGAAAAAGACATCTTGATAGAGGGAGACATTACGGGGTTAGGAAGAAACCTGGTGCTAGGGAAGTTCCCAGGAATCTACAAGGCTAACCCCAGCTTAGACTACTGCAATAGTGGAGAGGGTAACTGAACTGGCCTACTCTGGTAATCAGATTGGTGACTATCCTAACTGTCATCATAGAGCCTTCATCTAGTAACTGAGAGAAGTAGAGATCCACAGCCAAGCACCAGGCTGAGCTCTGGGAATCCAGTAAAAGAGAGGGAGGAGGGATTATATTAGCAATGGGGGTCAATATCGTGATGGGGAAATCTACAGAGACAACTGAACCAAGCTTGTGGGAATTCATGACCTTTATGCCAACAGCTGTGGATCCTGCATGGGACCAGACTAGGCTCTCTGTACACGGGAGATAGTTGTGTAGCTTAGTCTGTTTGAGGGGCTCCAACAGTGGGATCAGGATCTATCCCTGGTGCATGAGCTAGCTTTTTGGAGCCCATTACCTGTGGTGGGATGCCTTGCTCAACCTTGATGCAGTGGGGAGGGGCTTGGTCATGCCTCAACTAAATGTAACAGGCTTTGCTGACTCTCCATGGGAGGCTTTACCCTTTTAGAGGAGAGAACTGGTGGTGGGAGTTTGGGGTTTAGAGGGTTTGGGGGGAAGGCTGGGGGTACTGGGAAGAAGGATGAGAGTATGATCTGTGGTTGGCATGTAAAATGAATAAAAAAAAATCTTAAAGAAAAAAAGATGGAAACGTAATGAATTTTAAGATATTTCTTCTGATAGAGAAATTGTCCTTACTTTTCCTTTCCACCTTGGTGTTCATTTTTTTATTTTACTTAAAATTTATCTGTCATGAAGGTGCTCAAAGTTTATGTTGCCTGAAGAAACTTTGGATGGAATAGACGTCCTAGGGGTGTTTCCTTGTCTTCCCAGCCAAAGATACCGATTCGACAGGCCATTTGGTGGTCTCAAAGCTCAATTTTAAACAAGCATCTCATGTAATTCTGATGTCAGTGTTCCCTGGAACCACTTCTCATGTCCTTATCTGAAAAGTCTCTGCATTTCTCCAGGCATGAGAATGTCCAATGTGATCACATTCTCTTTCTCTCTCTCCTTCCACCCCCAACCTGCTCTTCTTTCTCTCCCTTATTTCATACCATGGAAATAGGACATAGCATTTGAATGGGCCTTTACTATTTCCATAGTGACTAGAGATTTGGACTATTTTCCCCAAACTCACAAACAAGACCTGTATTCACTCATTCTTGCTGTTTGCAGAACATACGAGCAAGAGGTATAAGAATAGAGAGTTCTTTCTTAATTCTTGCCTTTTTTCTTTCTTTCTTTTCTTTTGGCTAAAGTTAAGGCTGTGGAAAAACCTTCACATCAGCATACTGTTAATAGATGTTTCAATCACATTCTCTACCACAGTGGTGGCCTACAGACGTCCCTGTAACTGCATGGTTGTTAGGGGAGACATTCTTCATGAATACAGCTTTCAAATTCTGACCTTTTATTAAGTTGGGATGTATGTATGTATTATTAATTTTTTGAAACCTAAAAATAAAAGAAAATTTGGCTTTGGTATTTCTAATAATCAGATTGGTCATAAAATCCTATCAATCTCTGTTTGTATTTTTTAATGTTTTTAGATAGTTTTGAGTTTTATTGATGACCCTTGTGTGCCGAGGGTCAAATCCATGATCCCCAAAGAATCTACACTAGCCCTGAGAAATTTACCACCCTCTAGACTTAGTGTACTTAGTACATAGAAATACAAAATAATACTCTGACAAAACAGCTATGTTCTGTTTTATACTAGAAACTATAAAATATTATGAATAAGATATACGCAAATGTAAACTTCAAGAATATTTTTCTATAAAATGTGGAAAAATCTTAACTACTTTAGGTGTTTAGTTATTCTTGTCAAACTGCTTTTTATTTACCTTCACATAATGGAACATCATTGGTCCACCCATCTGCATCACATTCACGATAATCAATCTCACCTAAGAGTTGATACCTAAAAACACAAACAAAACAAAGTTGTGTTAAGACATCATGTATTCTTACGTACTGTTAAGCTCTTTACTACCATGGATGTCCTCCAGTAAGATATTTTTAAGAAAAAGAAAAATGTTCTCTTTTTTATATTATTCTCATCTTGCTCCTAATTCTTTATAGGAAAAAAAAAAAACACTTCAGCAGAATAACTTAGTCAAGGAGCTTGGAATTAAAGGTTTACTGGATACTCGCTGTAGAGGAGATGTAATCATTGACTATAAATGTGATACTCTAGCTCCCTTATGAGGCAGAATGTGTACTCTTCCAACAGAAAAAGCAAAGTTTCCAGTAAAGACTTTCCATCCATATTAGAGACCAACCTGTCATGCCATGCTCCTTCAGACATTCTGTAAAATTCCACACAAAACTTTCCTGAACCTATGTTCATGGAGGGAGGGGAGAGGAGGAGAAAATGGTTTTCCATACAGAAAAAAACTTTTTGCAATGTCATCTCAAAATCACCTACATGCAGGACAAAAAAAAATGATTGCTCATAGGAATCATTCTGCTAAATAATATGTAACTAAACCTATACCCAGCAGAGAAAATGAAGACAGAGCTATAGGACTAAAAAAGGTGAGCAATAAAACAGGGATGCAATAAGCCTACTCTATCCATAGCTTTACTTCTGGGTTAAAACAAACAGACATGTATTCCTCAAGATAGATAAAACATTCTTTAATAAAAATTTAAATTAACGTGAACTATTTTTACCTACTGATCCTACATGGTGTGAGGACTCTCATTGATAGGTGTCAGTAATTTCGCCAACAGATTTCTGTTGGTGATGGAAGCTCAATATACAAAGTTCCTGACATAATAGGGTTCCATCAGTGTTTATTCTTTATATATATATATATATATATATAGATAGATAGATAGATAGATAGATAGATAGATAGATAGATAGATAGATTGAACGAGATAACAAAGAGTACAAGACACTCAGAGTCAGAGGAAAATATTCAGCTCATTTCCTCCAAATTGTAAATATTAAGTTCTGAGACTGAGGGATTCAAATGAAGAAAGCATATGAGTTTTGATTCCCCTTTTCAGGACAAGGGTGAAACCCAAAACAGGGAGGCCAGCCTGGGATGAACTAATTCAGAGATGAACAGTGGAACAGCCTGAAAAACTCATGCCAAGGCAATCCGTGTTGGCTGTGTGCAATAAGGTGTGTGGTGATGAATGCAAATTGAGATAAAAATGAGTTTACAAACTCTTCTTCAGGTTGTGAACAAGGAGAAGCCAGATGAGAAATGAGTACCCAGTGGGTACTTGCAGGATCTCAGGATTTTTGTTGGAAGGGCTTCAAATGTGGGTCATATTGACTTCCCCTGCCTATCCCATGATGCTGAGAAGTTTTCACTTTTGTCAGAGAAGGGATAGGAATGAGGTTATAGTTTATGAATATTGAGTACTCTAGTTTGGGAATGCTTTAGAGCTAATTCCAAAGCCTAAAAAGTTTAAACTGTTATAGTTCATTACCTCAAATTAGGAAATAAAGGGCAACAAAAAGATTCCATTCACAATGTTTAATTTTACTTATACTTATTTAGTATAATATTATAGAGTTCCTAATTTTCCCATATGAACTTTTAAAAATAACCTGTGGCAATGAGGAAAACTGATAGAAAATGAAGAGCTGAGGACTCAGTGATGACATCAACCTTGAGACCCAATAGCTGGTCAGAGGGCAGAGTCAATGATTCTGAAAAATTAGCTTTTGAGTCCCATATAATAAAAGTAATTTGCATACTACTAAGTTTTAACAATAGCATTCAGGTGATAGAGATTTAATTCATAAATAAAAGTCTTGCTTTCTTGGTCTATTTTTGGGCCCCAGCAGTGGGACCAGAATCTAGTGGTCAAGAGGTGGCTTTTTGGAACCTATTATCTATGGTGGGATACCTTGATGCAGCAGGGGAGGAGCTTGGTCCTGCCTCAACTTGATATGCCATGGGTTGTTGACTCCCATGGGAGGCCTTACCCTTTCTGAGGAGTGGATCAGGGGAGGGGGGAACAGAGGAGAGGATGGAGGGAAAACTGTGGTTGGTATGTAAAATAAATAAATTAATTTAATTTAAAAAGTTAAAATTAAAAAATCCTCTTGCTTTCTTTAAATACGATAAAAGTCTTTTTAAGAGGGTTATTGTATAACATAACTGTTTTCACAATTCCTATTGTCCCTAATATATAAAACTGTCCCATTTCACATAATATTGTGCAAATAGTGGAATGTAGTAGGATTTATCAGCTGAACGCTTAACTTTTATGTGTACTGACTTAGCACTCCCTTATTTCAATACTATGCCAGAATAATCCTAACTCACTCAACTTTTCAATATTATAAAGATAGCATGGCATTCAAATAAAATTACTCACATGATAGCTTTATGTTATTTTTTAATGTTAATAGTAAAATTCAGTCTCATTAAAGTACAAACTTGTAGACATCTTACATATAATTTCAATGATAAGCCTTTTAATATTGACAACATACCCGTCATTACAGGTATAAACAACCTTTGCACCAAACTCAAACCCAGTTCCAACTGCCAGACTAAAGGACCCAAAGGGTGTATCTCCAGGATGCCCACATGGCTTTTCTAAAATTAAAAAAAAGAAGATTCAGTATTAATCAATAGTCCATGGACCACACCTTATGTAGGAATCAGGGGATCAAGCACATTTGGATATCATTGATTAGAAGAAAAACTGCAAACAGCAAAGGATATTTTATAGTTGAAGCTAAGTGCCTACTTCCATTTTTAATTTTGTAGTATTACTAAATTTTAAAATGATGTTCTATCTTTTGGTTACCATAGTGATATAATTTTATAGTGTTACAACATAAAACATGTAGTACATTCAAAACTAAACGTTTTCTTAAGTTTCTTAAACATGATGTACTTACTCTGACATATCCTGGATGGGTTAGAAGCCACCCATTCTCCATTCTTGCATACTCTAATAATAGTCCCAAGTGTTCGGTATCCAGGGCGGCATTTGTAGGTGGCCTGAGTACCTTCTTCATATGGTTCGTCAGGCCAAGAACCTGTCAGAATTTCTGTATTTTGTTTTGGAGGAGGACCTTTACAATCTACAATACAAACAAACCAATATTTGACATACCTATTTACATAGACATAATAATCGTTAAATGTAAAAACAAGTGGTATTGTCAACAAAGACAAATTTTAAAAGCTCAACATTTGGGGGAAAGTGAAAGATTAAAACCTGGTAATGAAGAATGGGGGCTCACAGAGACTGAACCGCCAAATGGGGAGCCTGTATGGGTCTGACATAGGTCCGCCACATATATGTTATGGTTGTGTAGCTTGGTGTTCTTGTGGGACCCCTAACAGCAGGAATTGGGGATATCTCTGACACGTTTGCCTGTGCTTGGGACCTTTTCCCTCTTACTGGGTCACCTTGTCCAGTCCTGATATGAGGATTTGTGCCTAGTCTTATTGTAATTTGTATGTAATTTGTTATGCCATGTGCAGTTGATATCCCTGGAAGGCCTGCTATTTTTATTTTTATTTTTTGAAGGGAAATGGAGGAGATATGGATCTAGGGGATAGGGGAGCTATAGGGAATTGAAGTGAGGGGACTGGGAGATGTGGAGGCAAGGGAAATTGCAGTTGGGATGTAATGTATGTAAAGAATAAAAATTTTTTAAAAAAGAAAAGAACTACTAATGTAGTGGAAGTTGGAGCTATCATGTCAAGAAAGGGGACAGAAAAGGGGGCAGAGGCCATAACTCACACTGAAGCTGAAAATGTGTGTTTCTGTCTTAGTCAATGAGGGCTGATAGGACAAAAAGTCTACAGATTGGGAAGCTTAAACACAATGTATTCCTAACAAGGAATGTTCTTTGTTCCCAGATGAATATATTTTCCCTTTATTCTCACATAGTAGGTGGGGAGTTGGGGGTGGGGATGGGGGAGCAGAGAGCCAAATAACAATGGACAGACAGAGACAGGTTTAGATGCATAAAACCTCTTTCTCTTATTTTAAAGATGCTGATTTCTTTCTGAGGACTCCACTCTCCTGATCTCATCTAAACTTAATTATGTCCCTAAGACCCATCTCAGTTTCAACATAGTGGTTTGGAGACAGAACAAATACAATGTCCACAATAATTGTCTATTGGTCAGCAATTGTATCACTGAAAGTATATCTAAGAAATGCATGTGCACGTGAATCCAATTTCATTTGTGGAAAAGATTATGACAATATGGCTAATATTCAAAGTTAGAAGGTACAACCTCAACAGTTGAATTAATAAATATTTATGATACAGGCATGTGGTAAATATTGCATCAATGCCACAAAATACATGGAAAGTATCCTAGTAATGAATTCAAAACAACAATGTTGTATCAATTATTCTAGGACTATTAATATCAATATAAAATTTAAGAACAACATTGGATATATGTAGGCATACACAAGCTGTGAAACAATAAGATCAAAATCATAATTATAGTATTGAAGATAAGTTGTTCCATTTGGAGGAGATAAACAGGAATCTTCTGGGGTGCTGGAAATTCTCTGTTTCTTGGTGTGAATGAATAATAATTAGTAATATACTATGTTTATAGTTTATTCATTAGTATGTGTTACATGTTTTAAATACATAAAATTAACAATATTTGCATGTGGTATTCTCTTTACTTTTCAAAAGATTAACTAAGGGTAGTATATAAAAAGAATGAAAAAAAAACAAAAAAAAATAAAAATAAATAAAAAAAAGAAAAAAAAAGAATGGGCAGAAAATTAATAAGTAATGTGTGCCTCTTGATTGTATTTATTTATTTTTCATTATCATCATTTAATTACTTAAGGGTGTGGAAATTTAAACATCTAGTAACTTTCTCAAGGTATCTGAAAAGAAGAACTGAAACTGGGCTTAAGTTTTGCAGACACACTAGCTCATGTTTTTTAACCACTCTTTATGGTTTGGGGTTGGGAAATAAATTAGAGGTGCTGTGTTTTCATATTGAGTTTCGTAGGAGAAACATTTTGTTTACATTTTTAACAGAAAATTCCAGATATATAGGAATATTTGAATTTATAGTGAAAGCCAATACAGCAAACGTCTAGTGCCCACATTTAACATTTTACTACAGTAGCTGTGCCTACATCCTTCCATGTACCCATCCTCTTGCCTATTTATTATTTTCCCAAGTGCTGGAATTATGGCTATGGAATATTAGTGCTATGGAATAGAATTGTTTTTAATATTGCCTGCTGCTTGCTTTTATAATAAATACCCTGATATTTAAATGATTGTATTAATAAAATCCAACATGTTGGTTCTTAAATGGCAGATTCTAGTGCTTTTTATCTACAATATCTTTAAAATTATTTTACTTGCCAGATGCCTTTTACTTCTTGATTTCATAACAGTTTGCCACTCTGTTCTAAACTATATCTTTTAAGGGCAAGAGAATAACCTGAGACAGATCCCACCTATAACTTGTATCTATAAGATGTCATTATACAACATGTGATGAAATAAAAGGACCAATATATTTTATAGAAGAGTAAGCACTTATTTAGACTTTCAGGTACACATATTTCCTTTGAGTATTTTCCTAATTTTTAGAACATTTGTCTTAGTAAACTTGTGTAATAAATTTGATTTTCATCATTTCAGTAATTAAGCCTTTTGTACACTAGATGGTGCTAATACCCCACCACCACCATAGCATAAAACCTGGCGCTTCAAAATGTGAGCTCTCTGAAAATGAATAATCTTTCTGCTTTCAGTTGCTGCTCAGATCTTCTCCCTTCATATGCATGTGCTGTTTGTCTTTGTTTAGATTCTCAATATAATATGCACCAGTAACTCATGTTATAGCTAAAATAGTAATAATTCACTGTATTTCTACAATAAGTTAAGCATATCTTAAGACGGTGACAAACAGGATTTCTCAAGTTCCCCTGAAATAATATTCTCAAGAGTTCTAAGTAGATTGTAACAAGTTGTTTTCATTCATGTAGTCGATCTGTCAACATAAATGTACAACAACACATTTGCTTGAAATAGATGGGAAATTGTCAGCAAAACAGGGCAGGTGCTTATTAAACAGGGTCCACAGTAATACTTACAAAAGGATAAAAAGATTTTCAGAGGGATAATTTAACTTAAAGCTTCGATAACGAAGCAAGCCTTCTGCTTCTAGCTCAAGGTAAATGAGTAAACTCACCTTTCTTGTATCTACATATTTATTCAGATTCTGACAAATAAAATCTGATCCTATGTGTTTGCAGTAACATAATTGACAGTTAATGTTGGTTTCTAAAACTTCCTGTGTTGATTTTCTATTTACTTGGCTGTATTTGCCAATTTCAAATGTTTTTCAGAAAAGAAATGACTGTGTATAGGTTTGACTATCTGAAAACAGGAGTCTTTTTACTTTAACTTGAGGGAGATAAATGTATAAATTTTTAAAGTTAAAAGCAAACATCTGATATTTTAGTAAACATGATTCACCAGTTTTTTCATATTCAAATTTTAAAGAGCTAGTACTAACACACAAACCAGATACAATTCCTATTTCCAATGCCAATATGTCTCTTAATTATTATTTGAAATGTTCTTGCAGAAGTAAAATAAATCTTAATAAATTTACTTATTTTGTGAAATGTATAACTCGTACCCACACTTTTGGTATATTAAAGACAGAGATAGCCTCTTTGTTAATTTACCAGAGCTTCTAAAATGTTAGAAAAGAATAAATGGTATCATTTTTAAAATATTACCTCTTAACAGATGGTAGAATATACTATAATTGAAAACTACAAGTTCTTTAGAAAAAAACAAAACAAATGAATAAAATGGAAATATCAAAAATAGATACTTACATTAAATTTCCCTTATACCTTCCTCTTGATATAAATGAATATTAATTTTATGGATATATGTGAGCCACAGAGGTTTTAATTAATTAAAATATTCAGAGAATTAACAAACAGCGCAAGAATATAGAATTTGTAATTTTTTGAATCAAGAAAAATATCAGTTTCAATAAAGTACTTTAAAAAACAAACTACAAAAATTTTAAGTCCAAATGACACTTAACAACCATCTGAAAAAATAAATTTCTACTTCTAAAATATACAGGGACGATTATGTCGTTTATTTGTAAAAATGTTACCCTTGAGGAAAGCATAGAAAATTAAGGGCCCATGGTGGTAAAACCTTGAAGAAACCAGTGTGGGGAGCAGCTGGTGTTTGTGTGATTGTGAGGAGGCAGCTTGAAATCCTCTCAATCCACACTTCTGAGATGGGCACTTGTAACACGAATTGCTAACCAGTCTTATAAATGAAATAATTGGAGCCAGGTATTGGAGTGATCGCTAAAAGATCAGAGAAGCAGAACAAGCCACATCCAACCTCACCTTGTCAACCCTCAACTGATCTTGTTTTCTCAGACTGAAAGCTTCTGAGTCCTCACTCAAATGGATCTCAGCTGAACTGCTCAAAAACCTAAAAGCTAAAAAAGACCAAAGTTCCTGGTCCTCCATATACCTTTCTGCTTCCTGCTATCACTTCCTGGGATTAAAGGTGTGTGCCACCATGCCTGGTTCTGTTTCCAGTGTGGCCTTGAAGTCACAGAGTCAGATGGATCTCTGCCTCCCGAGTGAGTGATAGGATTAAAGGCACGTGTGCCTCCATTTTCTGGCCTCTATGTCTATCTAGTGGGTGTTCTGTTCTCTGACCCCAGATAAGTTTATTGGGGTGCACAATATATTGGGAGACACAATACCACCACAGGCAATGCCTGGACTGTGGTCTTCTCACACAAAATATAGTTCCAAGCACATTGTTGTCTTTTTAAAATAAACTGTTAGTATATATTGAATGGTTTTCCTTAGGCTTGAATGGCTGCCTCAAAAAGGAACTTAGCCAGCCGGGCGGTGGTGGTGGTGGTGGTGGTGGTGGTGGTGGTGGTGGCGGCGGCGGCGGCGGCGGCGGCGGCGGCGGCGGCGGCGGCGGCGGCGGCGGCGCACGCCTTTAATCCCAGCACTCGGGAGGCAGAGCCAGGCGGATCTCTGTGAGTTCGAGGCCAGCCTGGGCTACCAAGTGAGTTCCAGGAAAGGCGCAAAGCTACACAGAGAAACCCTGTCTCGAAAAACCAAAAAAAAAAAAAAAAAAAAAAAAAAAAAAGGAACTTAGCCACAGGATAGAGTATAAACAAAACAAAACAAACAAACAAACAAAAAACCCAAAATCTGAAAGTTCGTCAGCACCAAAACTGAGGGTTATCAGTGGGATCCTGAGGATTAGGATTAAAACAAAGAGGAAAACGACTCCTTTCAAAATTCTACCCCTAATTCTTGGAGAAGTTAAGGCGACTTTACTTGGATGTGTGGGGAGGAGCTCATTTTACAGAACCTCTTTATTTCTTTCTGTATAACTGCTGTTTGCCCCATCCGTTAACCTCCTCTTTGCCATCATCTGATGAACTCTTATGCAGAGTTCAAAACCTCCTGCCTACAGGAGGCTGCATGCCTGTAATCTCAGCATGCTGGACAGAGACGACAGTGAGATGAGGCCAGCTTGTGCTATTTAGTCCGACTCTGTTTTAGAGAAACAGCATAAAACTAAAACAGAAAAAATATCTCTAGCCAAATGTCATCCTCTCTCTCTCCTGACCCATCCTAATTATTTATTTATTAATTTTGCTTTTAAATTAGTATGCAAAGGTTTATATTTTATTATGGCTTCGCACCCCTCCACCCCCACCAGACAGGAATTTTCTATGTAGACCTGGCTGTCCTGGAACTCACTTTGTAGATCAGGTTGGCCTTGAACTCACAGAGATCCACCTGCTTCTGCCTCCCTAGTACTAGGATTAAAGGTGTGCTCTTCTTATGGCTTTTCAAAGTAGTTTTATTTTATTCTCTCTGATCCTTCTTCCCCATCTCCCTCTCCTGCTGTGCCTGCCTAACGGTGTTCTTTCAGCGTTCATGTCACGTGTTTTCATTGCCCCTTCCTCCACAGCACTTTTTCCACTTCTAGTTCCATGTCCTCTGCAGAATTCACACCCACAAATGTACATATATAATTAAACAAATAACTATTAAGTATATGCACTAAAAACTAGGATACAAATATGAAAGGGAACTGCAGTGTTCATCTCTGAGTCTGAATTCATCCATTTTTTCCTATTAATTTCATAATTCATTGTTTTTTGCAGATGAAAAAAATTCCATTTTGTATTTATAGCACATCTTTCCAACTTTCAGTTTTCCACTTTAGCAACTTTATAGTTTATAATATGGACTACAATATTTGAATATTTAAATGCACTGTTAATTCTTTTCCTATCCACTGAATGACTACCTCTTGGAAAGTATGATTTTAGGGCCCAGTACTTAGAACTCACTGAAAAGTGATCCTGAATAAAATAAACAGTGAGCGCAAACAGAACTGTAGAAGCATTTCCAGGACATGCATCCATAGAGTCACTATGAACAGATGACGCTGAGAGTGACACATGGGACACTTAGCGGACAAGATGTGGAAGAAGAAGAAAAGGACAAGACTGGGAAGGAAAAAAGAAGAAGACGACAAGGGAACCGTTGTCTGGTGAACTTGGAGGCCTGTTGCATGAACCGACAGCTCTCCACGACTGGACTGCATTGTTCATCTGTCCACCTCCCAAGTGTGAATCTGTGCTGCAGTTTTTGAAGCCAGGAATCTCTTGCCTATAGCTCGAAGTGTAAGGAGTTCTTAGGAACCTTTAAAGGGGTGTTTCTATAGTCATCCTCTGTCTATTGCATTTCCAGTTAGCACCGTTCGTGAGAAACTAAGCTTTCTAAGTGAAAATGTCAAAACAAAAGTGCTCCATCAAATCCTTGTGTTCTTTTCATTACTTCATGTAGGCATTTCTTTTTCTGTTTAATTACTTGACTTTCTCTGAACCCTTTTTTTCCTTTAATTTTAACCAAAATGTAACAGTTTTCTCCCAATAACCTTGCATGGTTTTCATGCACTATGTTGAGAATCGCTGAAGTTAAGAACTGGATAAGGCACCCATCAGTCAACTGAGCACCTGAGAACTTGGTTGCCAGCATCTCCTCAAATGATGAAAGGTGGGCATGGTGTGTGTGTGTGTGTGTGTGTGTGTGTGTGTGTGTGTGTGTGTGTGTTTGTAGGAGAGGAAAGTGGTAAAGACAGACTGACAGAGACAGCAAATAAAAATGGATTAATTTGGAGGGGGAGGGAGAGTTCAAAATTGAGCAATCTAAGGTCAAAGATAAAGACTATTTACTATGTGGCAATTTCTTCCTTAGAATAATTCTAGTTTGCAGTTTGCACTTAAGTGTTGTAGTTTAACATCACATTCAGGTAAAAGGCATATTTCTAGGATATGGCTGTGCTGGAGGTAAACAAGGTTTGCCTTCACAATCCACCCTCCACCTTGCCCGTGAATGATTTTTCCATCCACCTATTACAGCATTTCAGTATGAAATGCTTCCTGTCCCTGAATGACTTTCTTCTACTGTCCCTTACCACTGTCCAGTTCTATCTTCTATTGGTGAAATTTTACAGTATGTTACATAGATTAGCAAAATTTAACTGTATTGTCCCTTCCGTGTAAATTACAAGTTGGCTGGATTTGTGGCATTATAAACACATCAAGTATTTTAAGAGTTCAGAAGAGAAAACATGGAAGACAAGTGGGACACTACACAATGCCAAATAACACCATTTAGGGAAATACAACAATATCCCTGAAGACGTCTGTTTTGGAAGTAGGGGTTACTTGCCCCACTGAAATTGAAAGCTAATTTGGATAATTAACTAGTATTAACCATTTTTGTAGTTTACATAAAGATCTATAACGCTCACATACTCTGTTAGGGTGGACTTGAGAAGAAGCAAATGTGGCAGAAGGCAACATAACTGGACCTCTGGCCCCTGGGGCCTGGGGGACTACCACTGAGGAGCTGAGTAAATGTCTAGACTGTGCAGGGAACCTTATCACACAGGGCGCATGTTTTCCTGACCTCATCTCTGTAGACTCTCCATCTGAAAAATTCTAAACTCAAGGCTCAAGGAAGAATTTCTATGCTGTCTTCTCTGCCACAATCCTGATTCTTTAATCCAGCCACTTTCCCTAGGGAAATGTGGGAGTCTCTCCATGCATTGCTTCCAAGGCTTGTGATAAAAAGACTACTTCTCTTTTGTTCCAATTCTCAGATTCAACAGAGGGAGGCTCTAGGGAGAAAGAGAATAACTGCAATATGGCTTGTGCTGTTTGCGTGGTTATAAAGTGATGACTTTGCAAGTGGAAGGGGAATATCTAATTTGCAATGGGTGCTTTGGTTGTAATTGTGAGTTCTTTCTCTTTTGACCTAAACAAGAAGGCCAAACAAAAACCAAGGATGAGTGACTTCAGAACTTTTAAGTTGTCTTCTTCTGGCTTTGAAACTATTATGATACTCATAGTTAAGACTGCAGCAGTAAATCCAACTATCCATTATAATTTGAAATAAATGTTTACAAGGTGCATACATGTAAGTCCTGGCTTATCCTATGACAGGTTTACAAACCTTTGATGTGATAAAGGACATAAAGGCAAGAGGCCAAGATTGATTTCATGTGTAAACTCAACCACAGCAGTTTGTGTACAGACACATATTTTTACCACGTAAATCCACATTATTTTACAATTTACTAGAGAAATTCTTATTTCTTTTTTACTATTATTTCTTTTAATTAATATATAATTACATCATTTCCCCCATTTCCTTTTGTCCCTCCCAAACCTCCTACATACCCCTCCTTGCTCTTTTTCAAATTCATGGCCTCTTATTTTCATAATTGTTATTACCTGCACATATGTATATACATATATATATATATTAGTAAATACAACCTGTTCAGTCTGTGTAATGTTACTCTTATGTAAGTTTTAAAGGCTGGTCTTTTCTCTTTTAATGAATTTTTTTTTTTCTTTTGGAAAGGGAAATAGTTGATTGCTCGTTCAGAAGGTTTTTGACCATCTGACATTTAAAAGAATTTTTTTCCCCATTCTTATAAGGAAGGACCAGCTATCCCTGTGAATTTAGTTGAGAGAGGGTAATAGAAAGCCTGAGCAGGTGGCTCTTGGTGTTGAATTCCAGTGCTCGGGAGGCTGAGGCTGGAAAACCAGGAGTTCAAGGCCAGCTTGGGCCATAAGGTGAGACTTCCTCTCAAAGAATTGAAGTAAAGTGAAGACAGAAAGCACAGCTGTGATACCAGTGACCGAACTCCATTCATACAATACTGCATGCCATGATACCCACTCCGTGATACATGTAACACTTCTGTATTGTAACTTGTTTCGTCCTTCTTCACTGAGTCACTTGGGGCACGGGAAACTTTGGTATTCAGTATGGCTAAGGCTAGAGGAAAAGTGGCAGATGTGGTTTTCAGTTAAGATGTGGTGAACCCTACACTATAAGTTGCCTTTGACTTTGGACATAGAGTGCAGGAAAAAGTAAGAGCACTTTCCATATAAATTCTTTCTCTTAAGAAAAGGCAGAAATATTTTACATCATATCATTTGACTTTTTGACATTATATCGTTGCATTTGAAATAAAAGCATAAATAACTTTTCCTTCAACTCCCCAAAGAGTAACTGTTATTAATTCATAATTAATATATATAACATCAATTTTTCCACATCAGAGTCAAACTAAGTTTGAAAACACCTTACACTTAAAACAACATAATATAGAATTAAACAAATTCTCCATTCTGTGATTAAAATCTCTAAGCCTGAAAGGACTTTTTTTTTTTTTTTTTTTGTCCTTTAAACCTCCAGGATTAAAGAACACTTATCTCCCCAGAAAGCACACAGTGGTTATTTGGTTGTGTTTCAGCACAGGTTTAATTGGTTCATTTCAGCAATTCTGGGCTGCGGCCTAATTTCATACAATATCCAATTGTGAGAGTAAAATGTGCGCTTGGAAAGCTTGGATATAATCCATTCCCCAGAACTGAAATTACACAGCTTGATTGAGGAACTCTTACGTTACAGGTTGTCCTGTAAATCTGACCCAATTCTGAACAGCATGTGATTTTGCAAGAAGCAGCATTTACTGTTCCTAGCAGCTAGGGGTGTGAATGCAGGCAGGCATTGTACTAAAAAGGTATTAGGAAGCCCTTGACACATGGAAAAGGGAAGACAAAAGGAAAGCTGGGCTCATAGTGCTTCCTTTTTAAATTTTTTTTCTTAAAGTTGTTTTTTTTTTTTTTTTTAAATATGGGCACATGTAATATCCAGTTGCCATGCCTGCACATGGAAACTGGAGCATGGTCTGAGGAGGTGTTTTTCTTCCTTTCACCAGGTGGGTCTGGTAGATTTAACTCAAATAGTCAGATTCTCTGGCCAGAGAGTTCATTAACGTGTCCAGCTCACCTGCTAGTTATCATTGGTTTTTGGAAGAATGTTGATCTCTATCGGGGCAGAAAAGATTTACGAAATGCTTGCATTTTTCTTCCCTGCTTAGGAAAGTCTATTATGATAGTATTTTACAACCATTTTTTAATCAGCCCACTACCCTGTGTCTGATGTGGGGAATAGAAACAGAAGCAAATATTGAAGTGCATATGTAACTATTTTTAATTGATCCAAGCTATCCTGCAGGGTGAAATTCCTGTTAAGTGGATAGTCTGTTCAAATTGTTTACATTTGAGACAGACACAGGCTACTAACCAAGCTAAGAATGAGGAGGGACCTCTGTGTCCACTGAAAATCCGTGGAACTTCTCATATCTGTTCTTGCATTACAGGCACTTTGTGGATATTATGAGGTTACTCCACATAATGCTTTAAATACTAAACTCTTGCTTCATCTCTGACTGTACAGCACTTGAAACGGTAATGTGTATGGTGCATCTGCCCAACTCATCAGCAAGAACTGGCACCACATTTAAATACATACCGATGAAAATTCAAATCCAACAGTAACAGGAAAATCAACTGGAATCCATGATATAAGTGAGAATTTTAAATCATTAGCATTAAATTATCATGTAAACTCCATGGCACTTCCTTTTAATATTGAAAATTCCACTTTGTAGTTATGTAAAGAGCTTAATTTCACTTGTATCATTTCTTAAGGATTAAAAATTAGCTAGAAATAAAATAGATCTTTCTTTCACAATATATCTTTAAAAATCTCTCAGCAAGCATTATGAAAGTAGAACATTAAAATAAATCAAAAGCATTGATTTATGAAAAAAGAAAAGTTTGAGTTACATTTAATAATATCAACACTGCTTTAGAACTCCTGGCCGATATAATCATATTTCATCTTAATAATACTCATATTTTCATATATAAGGAAATGACTGCCTTAGTCTACAAGGTGTCTGAATATAAGACTTAAAAGCTAAAATTCAAACCGTAGTATTAGAAAATATAGATGAAAAAGTTCACTCTTTCAAAAAGTATATTAAACAAACATAAATATTTTTTAGGACTCTACCAAAAGATATGACTGAGAAAACCATGTCTGCCTTTCTTATCTGGATTGGTAAGTATCCAGTTAGAGCTGGCTTGTTAATATTCCCCAGTGAGTAGAGGCTGCAGCAAAAGCTCAAATTGCAAAGTGTTGGCTAAGTGAAACGTCTGGGAAAATGATTAACATTATGTTATTCACTAGATACAGCAAATGCTATGTCAGGTATGGCCGTCGCTCATACCTATAACCTCAGCATTACACAGGAGGACTACAGTGAGTTCAAGGACAAATTAGGCTGTAGTGACACCCTATTTAAAAAAAAAAAAGAAAACGGAACAAAAAGAAAAGTTAGTTGAGTATCTATCATTTCACTAGTTACCTATCATGAACTGGGAAAGTAAACCCCTTCCTTGGATAAAGTGAACAATTTTGGTAGAATTGAACTGAATGATAGAGTCAGAGCTTCTGTTACTGACAAAGAAGAAGAGTGCCAATAATCACATTACCCAGTCCACAAATGCCTTCCACAAGGAATATGTTCCCTACATACTCACGGGGGCGAAAAAAGAAACCAAATAAATCAGATCTCACAAATATTATATTCAGGTTATGTGTCAAATTTTATAATCCTTTTATTTTCATACATGCAGTTCTTATGTACAAACCTTTTAAAGCTGTGGCAGTATCAGTTCTAAGTGATGTTTTTAGGAAGTGTTAGAATTATGCCTGAAATAAATCCACTCCCTAAAACACTTGTAAAAGTTTTCATTGAGTATAAATATTTACATTTTTTAACTATTTTACATGAAGTATTTCAGGGATACTCATGCAAAGGCAGGGGTTTGTATTATGCGTTAACTACAAGTTAAATGACTCTGCTGAATTATGGATCGCACAAACATGTTTTAAGCACTGTCTGGAGTTTTACATTAGGATGAACCATCAATTATGGCAGCCAAAGGAACTGCTTGCAGTTTTTAAACTTACCACCAAAAGCCATTAAGCTACAGACCAGGAATTACTTCCCATTTTCTAGACTTCATTTGAATAATTGCTATGAGAAATATTATCTGCAAATGTTTTATAGTGCGGCTCCGCCAGAAGGGAGAAAGGCTATCTGTTTTAAGCTTACCTTCTGCTACACAAACAGTCCATAATACAAGCCAAATAATTCTTGCTGATAGTCTCATGGTTCGGATCTTTCTGGGACGCAGAGAAGTACAGCACCATCCAGTTCTCTCCTGCTAAGAACTGTGGTTACTGCAGGGACAGACTTGCCTCAAAGGGAAGTTGAAAATCGGTTTAGGAAATCAGGATCGCTAGATGCTCCGCCCCCCAGCAACTTCTGCAAAGTAAACTAAAAGGGTAGACCACAAGTCTAGCAGTGTGGGCGTTTGATCCCAGCGCTTACTGTGCCCTGCCTGTGACCTGCTGGATTGTTCTTGTAAAAGCCAGATTGTTGTCCTTGGAAAAAAGTTCAGGTTTCTCGGAATGTGAGAAGCAGGGGCTGGTAGATCGCCTCTGGATTTCATAACCACAGAACAGAAAGCAATGGCAGCTCTTTTAAAAATAATTTAGGGAAGGAACTTCAGTTAGGCAGTGTTTTCAGGACCAACACCCAGGCACAGTAAAGAAACTTTGCTGAGATTGTCATGTTAAGGGGTGATAAGGAGAGGATTGCTTCTTCTAAATTCATGAAATCAGTCTTCCAAGGAATTCTTTTCATATGTGTGAGGCAACTGGCCCGTGTTTCCTTGGATATAAATGAGTAACTCAAAAATCAACATTTGAAACGCTGATTTTCTAACATTGAGGTATCGTATAGTAAGGAATATAGTTACAAAAAGTGTCTGCAGCATGCTGAATTAGTGCAGAACCCAGGCAGATACTCAACGCCCAACCTGTTACACTTGGAACCTCTTTCCACAATTCTGAATGTGGTGTCCTCCAGGTTTCCACCCACTGCTGGTGTCTCCAAGAACATGGACTGTATTTGTATGTATATAGTGTAAGTGGGGAAGAAGCCACTTACTCCTTTGTTTAGTTAGAGCCCTTCACTAAGAACTTTATTTGGGATATCACTTTGTGGGACATGGCTCCTGATCGTTCACTTTTTTTCTTTGTCATATTCAATTTGAATATAAGACAATTTTAAGTTATCCTTGTGCATGTTACTGACAGAATCCAGCTAGGAAATAATACAAATAGGGCCACACTGTTAGATTGCGTGGGGTTTGGTAAGCTGTTGCTATCTCAATCATATAGGTGAATCAATTAAGCACAGAACATTCAAGCACGCTCTTCAGGCCGTAAGAACTTTCTAGAGTGAGATACTAAACTCACTGCTCTAGCACCCCAAGTCATACATTGACTCTATACAGGTAGGTGTTTTCAAATGGTTTTCTTCCTAATCTGTTAAATGTAATACACCAAAGCTCTCAATTCCACTAGGAATTCAACTGCCAATAACTATTGGAATAGTTGCTTGTCTTGTGGGTGTGACAGGATACTGACCACAGCAACTTAAGGGATGAAAGAATTACTTTGACTCACACTTCTTGGAGACACAAGGTAAGGGCAGCCACAGGAGCAGGAGCAGCTGGTCACGTGGCAACCACAGTCCCATTGCAGAGAGCAGTGATGAATGCTTACTCAACTCCCTCTCTTTTTCTTCAGTCTGGGAGCCCTCCCCAGGAGAGTGCCCGCTAACGGAACAGTTTACAAAGCCTCAATTCAGAGTGCTTGATGTTAATCATGTCACAAGAGCTAACCAAATGTCCTGAAGAACACTTTCATTTTATCAAAGAAATTGGGCAGAACTTTTTAAGCCTTGGCAATGGCAACGTGTAGACATTACGTACAAACTAAAAATGTGTAGACATTACAAATCATGGGTGGTGAGTGTCTGATGACCTCGCTAATATTTTGATAACAAGTAACAAATTTTAACCAAATGTGCCAGAAGGGATGTCTTTTCTTTCTTATCTCTAGTGAAACTATTATAAAATTGAGATTTATAACAAAATAATCAAAAGTGTAGGCAATCAAAAAATATAAAAATTGAAAGTGCCATGGATTTTATTGTGTAAATAATATGCATATTGTATTACTTTTTAAATTATCTTTCTCATCATTTTTTTGCAGATGCAAATCTATTTTATTTTATTATTATCTAAGTACCTTTAAAAAGATAATGGTATAAGTCATCTCTTGAAAAATGAGCTGAGGGTAAGCACCCCTGCTGGCTCTGGCCTAGAAATTATATATTTACTTGGACACTTAAAAAGGGACCCGACACTCTCTATTGAGCCAAGCCAGTGTATGGAGACAGGCAAAGGGTCCTGAGGTACTCAGCTGTCAGCTCCACACAGTACCAGGCAACAGACAGCTGTGCTGAAGGCATTTAGTGACATGCACAAGTTATTTGTACAATTGTTATTTTTTTTAAGATTTAAACTGTAATAAGGTATGAAACTATATTCTTTTTTATTTTAAGCAAAATTCTTCATGAAGTCCTTGGAAATTTCACATCATGCACCCCAATCCCATTCACCTTCCAATCCCTCCATATCTACCCCTGCAGTATGCCCCCCCAAATTAATTATAAACAAAACACCTCAATCCTCTATCTTTCCAACACTTCTTCATTCATCCTAGTGGAATTGAGAGCTTTGGTGTATTACACAACTTACCCCTTTTTCCAGTCAGCCCCAAATGTTCATTCCAGTGAGTCATCAGTCTGGTTCAAGGCCTCTGGTTTCTGGTACACCACTATCATTGGGCTGGGCCCTCAACTGAAACTCCTCTTGGATATCCTGTTGTTGCCCCAAGTGGTAGAGATTCTGTGATTACCATTCTGCAGAACCCAGTCCCTTTGTGCACTCCAACAGGTCAAAGACAGGGCAGCTGCTAGGGTGGGCCAACTCAAGGTCCAGGATGTGGGTCTGGGTGGTAGTTGAGCTGGTCAGTCTGGACCATTGGGATCACCCCCTCAGATGAGGGACAGAGCCAACTCTTCTAGGCCCATGCCATCAGGGACCAGCTCTCCCATGCCTACGGTGAAGGATGGGGCCATCTCTTGGGAGTGCTGGTGTCAGCTCTCCCATGGGGGGAGGATCACCAGTTCTGCTACAGTATCCAGCAAGGGGCAGGGCAAGATATCCCAGGGCCAGTGAGGGACATGGTTGGCTCAGCACGGCCCTTGGAATTCAACAGACATGGTTCCTGTGATGCCTCCCAACCCCAGCCACCCCCGCTCCCGTGGCAACATGAGCCATGGACATCAGCCCAGACCCTGGCTGCTGTTAGGCCATAGACCCAGATGTGGCCCTCAGCAGCAGCAGCCCTGGCACAGATGACACAGTGGCCCCAGTGGCGGCACAGCCCTCAGACACCCAGATGGCCGCAGGATGTAGCCTAGGCCCTGGGCATCCGTGTGGTCTTTGGTGACACCACGAGCCCTGTGGTCTTTGGTGACACCACTGACCCCTGACTGCTAGGACTATAGACCCAGACATGGTCTCAGGTCGCAGCCCAGGCTTGGATATCACCATGGCCCCAGGTGGCAGTTCAGGCCACTCTGATCAGCATGCCACCTCCACCCGAGGCAGTGTGGCCTTTGGATACCAACATGGCCCCAGGTGGCAGCACAGAGCCCTGGCATCTGCATTGCCTTCGATGTTATCAGGAGCCATGGACATCAACACAGACCCTGGCTAGGGTAGGGCTGCAGACCCAGACATAGCCCCTCACTGTAGCCCGGGCTCTCATGTCACCTTGGCCCTCAGGTGGCAGCATAGGCATCCAGATTAGCATGGCTCCAGTGGAAGCATGGCCCTGGGAGACCAACATGGACTCAAGTGTTGGAGAAGAACCCAGTCATCGGCACAGTCATCAGTCATTACTGAAGCCTTGGACATCATGACAGACCCTGACTGCTGCGGGGGCATGGACCCGGACATAGCCCCCAGCAGCAACCCAGGCCTGACATCATCACGTCACCTGTGTGGCAGCACAGGCCACTCAGATCAACATGGCCCTGGTGGTGGTGGCACGGCCCATGGACGTCACAGTGGCCACAGGTGGTAGCCCATACCCTGGGCATCCCCGTGGCCTGGGTGGCACCGTGGGTCGCGGACATCAACGTAGAGCCTGCCTATCACAGACTCAGATATGGCTGTGGCAGCAGCCCAGGCTTAGGCGTCACTCTGGTTCATGGTGGCAAGAAGGCCACCCAACATCTGCCCATTCCTCATAGTCCTTGCTTCTTCAGTACTGCCTCTTACTACAGCCAATGAACTATTCTGCCTCTCTCTCATATTTCACCACCATATACTTGCTCATCATACTGACACCCAACTGCATGGTTCCTTGTGTTGCCAAGCACACATGTGGGTGTTTCAGGAAGGCTGGACTGTGAGGATGCTGGCTACTCCATGGGTGTCTTTCCCCGGCCTGAGCTGCCTGGCATCAGGGGACAGGCCTGTGGATGCTTCATGCAGCCCAGACCCTGAGGATCCAGGCTGCTCCATGGGTATCTTTCACCTGCCTGACCCACAAGGCACCAGGTGGGCCTGTGGATCACAATTGTTATTTTTATTTTTACTTATCAATTTTGTTTTGCTTGTTTATTGAGACAGAGTTTCTCTGCCTCAGCTGTCCTGGAACTCACTCTGTAGATCAGGCTGGCCTCAGTTTGACAGAGATCTGCCTGCCTCTGCCTCCTGAGAGCTGAGATTAAAGGCATTCACCACCACTGCCAGGCTTTACTTACTAATTTTAAAACTTATAATTTATGATAAATCATCTTTAATTTTACCTACATACCAACTTTAAAATTTTATTTATTTTGTTTAAAACTTTTTTTATTCATTTTCTGTATCAACCACAGATCCCCCTCTCATCCCTCCTCCCACTGCCCCCCAGCCTCTGTATACCCTCTATCCACCCCCCAACCCCTCCTCCAAAAGGGTAAGGCCTCCCATGGGGAGTCAGCAAAGCCTGGTACATTCAGTTGTTGCAGGACCAATCTTTTAATTTTAATTTTTTTAAGAATTTCATACATGAATACACTGTATTTGAATGATTTCTACAGTTTTCTCTTCCCCTTCCCACGTCCTTCTTGACCCTCTCTAATTCTTGACCTCTTTTTCTATAACCATAATCATATATGTACACATATGTATGTGTATATATGTGTATATTCACAATCTACTGAGTCTAATTAATGTGTGTTTATGTGTCTAGGGATGACCATTTAGGATTGGGAAACCTATCAGGGGAGTTGGTCCCTGAAGGCAACTAATTCTCCCAGTCATTGACTGCCTATAATTCTTCATCTAAGTATGAAATTTTCCCCAATTTACATTGGCATGTTGTCTGATATCATCCTGGGAAGTTCTTGTACAGGCAATCATACTGTTAAATTTATAGGTGTACCAACACTGTCTTGTCTAAAAGACACTATCTCAAAGCAGATGTCCCAATTCTCTGGCTTTTACAATCTTTCCATAACTTTTATGTGATGTTCCTTGAGACTTGGGTGTAGGGGTTGTGTTGTGTGTGTATCAATCACACTGGGAATCCCATAAACAGTTACTCTTGAATATCCTCTATCTGTGGCAAAAAGAAAAGTTTCTTTGATGAAGGGTGAGAGCTGAACTTACCTATGATTATTTAAGAATAAATATTTAGAATGTAGTTGGAAACTCTATTAATTTGGCAAAATAGCAGTAATAGGTTTTCTTCTAATGACCCTTCTAGCCTTGAGTTCTTGGGTAGGTTTGCAGTAACAGGCATAAATTTCCTCCTATTGACTCAACCCTAAGTCCAATTAGATAGCTATTGGTTACTCCCATGATGTCAGTGGCACTATTATACCATTTAGTGATATGTTGCTGAGCCAGTTGTACTGAGTAGCAAGTAATTACACTTATTATAAAATGTACAACAGTACCTAAGGACATGTTTTAAAGGGAAAATGTTCCATAGAACCAGTATTTCCTGAGAGAGCAGTTTTACTCCGATTTGTGAATTAATGTGCATAGCAACAACTACAGATGCTTATTTGTAACTACATTTGTTTAAGTGAATTAAGGAGAGAGTAGATGGTAGCTAACACTCATGCATCCAAGAGAGTAGCTAGCCCATGAATGAGAATCAAGAGCAGGGAGAGGAAGTGGTAGACTAGACATGAACAGTAGACTGAACCGAGACATGAGAAGAGAGGGGGAGGTGTGAGAGACGAGGACTGAGAGAGAGAGAGGCAAGAGAGAGGGAGCCAAGAGGACTAAGAGAGAGGGCCAAGATCCAAGAAAGGGCCAAAAGCCAAGAGCATGCATAGCTGAAATGGCATGGTTATATATGGACGAGAAGCTGGAGGAAGAGAAGCCAATGAGCTGGAGTTTAGGGTAGGGGGCAGAGTGAGAAGAGCTGAGGGGAGCCACAGGTGTTGAGTGAGCATGGAGGCCAGCATACTCTTTAGTATGCTAATAGGCACCACAGTTAGCCATTTGTCTTCAGTTCTTTGGGGACCTGACATTGAGGTGAGTGGTCACTGAAAACTATTATTTTAAGAGGCAAATAAAGAAAGAACAAAAGAAAGACTTAGGAAGCAGACCCCAAACTGAGACAGTCCAAAATCCATTTCCAAAGGCCAAGTGCTCTGCTTCCGGTAGAGAGGGCAACTGCAAAGAATGGATACCAAAGCTTAAAACAAAGACAGTGTCTAGACATGTATAATGTGCTTCTAATAATGAGAGAGGGAACAAGAAATGAAATCTGGATGACACATACTGTCCCTCTGTATGCAGGGGGAAGTGTGGAAACCAAAGGAGGCAAGAGAGGAGCAACAACTCAAAACCACAATCTATTTCTGAATGTGTTCTTAAGCAATTGATAGTCCAACTAGTCAAGAATCCTGGAGCTCACTTACCATATACATGACAAGGAAATCTTCTCTTTTCAACTGTAAATCCTCCCTCTAGTCAACAGTCAATTGTGTCAGTGGTGAGAAGACAGTTTTTCAAAAACATATGCTGAGTCAGCAGCTAGGCATCTATAGAGGCGATGGTTCCTAGAGAATGGCTCATTCTGGGGACCCAACACAAGTGTCATTAGACTGACTTCTGAAACCTGGTCCTCAGAATATCTCTAGGTAAAAAAGAGTGAACTTTTGAGTCAGACCCCCCACAGTGTTCCGTAAGGTGGAAGTATGATCTGCACATTAGACTATCTCAGAACACACATAGCTGCTAATCCCTCCCCTTACCCATGAGGAACCAGAGAGAAAGAACCCACACACTTGTGTCTATGTGAAAGCCCTGCACAAGCACCCTGGCAAGAAACTGTCAGGTCCAAATTCTGGTGCTTACACAAAAGCCAGCATCCTACAGTAACTCGCGAAGCCAGTTCTCCTCTGCCACAGAAGCCAGTTTCTCTCATCACTGGCAGAAGGGACAAGTGACTATCTGTGGTGTCCATTAGCAAACCAAAACACATGCTGGCTTTCAGACTCCCTCAGTATCACAAGTATCTGTTATACATTTCAGAGTCCATCCTGGCGTCCTGGTTCTTCTCACCCTACCCCTTAGCCTAAAGTTCTTCGGTTCATGAGTTTCCCTACCCCCAACTTCTCCTTTCTCCTTGTGACCCTGCTATTTTGGCTATGTGCTCTCTTCTGTCTTCCTCTCTTCGTGCTCCCTTTTCCCCCTCTTTCTTGTCCTTTTCTCTTTTCCTCTATTGCTCTCCCAATCTCTCTCCTTTTGTGGCCAAGTACAACCTTCTGGCCATGTTCAGTCTACTATTTTCTGTCTCTGCTCTGGACTCTTCTAGATGCCTCTGGTGGTTCTCTCCCTCTTATGGACCATAAAAACTTTCCACTTAACCATACCTTGGAGTGGTCAGGTTGTCAGTTTATACAGAAACCACATTTAGAAAACATCATAGCTGACTGTAGACATGCTACTGAATGGAGACAGTATCTATAACTGGCCTCAGAATGCCTGTCTACCAGTGCTCATAGTTCATAAAGTCACTGCTTTCCTCTCAGTATGATGCTGGAAATTTAGCCAAGTCTCTAAGCACATGGATTGAAGAGAATCCTGGAGTTGCTATACAGAAGGCCTATAATGCTTTCATCAAGGGCAAACTTAAATTTAAGGGTAACCTGTGACTCAGTTAATCCTCTATTTGGTGGTCACATGTCTCTGCTGAAAACTGCAGGGCAATCTGAGGACCAGAAGGAAGATGCCTTCAGCTGTTCCTTGGGGGAGTGTGTTCCCAGGCAGCTCTGAGCTGTATGACCTCTACAGCGCTATATGAGGCCTGACACTCTCAAGGTCCAGTAAACCCCAGTCTACCCTTTAAACATACCAAACTGTAAAATAAAGTAAAACAAACCCAGAGTCTGTGTATGTAAACTGTTTTTTGCTGTTTTGTTTTATCTTTCAGAGGCTTTCAACTAAGAAATTGTTCCTGAAAAGACTCTGTATTTTGGAATTTTTATGTATTGGGACTGGTAAAATTATCAGGACTCTTGAGGTTAGACTGAATGCATTTTGCATTAGGAGATGTCTACGAGCCTATGGCAGCCAGAAATAAAATATGAAGATTCTTTAACTGCCATGCCTTTCTTGCTGTCACTGTTCTATTGCTGTGAAGAGACACCAGGACCAACTCTCATAGAAGAAATTATTTAGTTGGGTCCTGTTTATAGCTTCAGAGGTTTAGTCCATTAACATCATGGCAGAGAGCACACAGGAGACAGGTTGCTGGAGAAATAGCTGAGAATTCTCTATCTGGATCATCAGGCAGCATGAGGAAAGAGACACTGGGCCTGGCTTGGGCTTCTGAAATCTCCAAGCCTACCACCAATGACATACTTCCTCCAACAAGGCCACACCTCTTAATCCTTCTCAAATAATGCCACTCCTTTTCATGACTGAACATTCAAATATATGAGTCTATGGGGGCCTTTCTTATTCAAACTACTACATTCCACTACCCATAGGTTTGTAGCCATATTATAATGCAAAAATACTTTCAGCCCAAGTTCAAAAGTTCCCATAGTCAATCACAGTCTCAACACTGTTTAAAAGTTTAAAGTGCAAAGTCTCATCTAAGACTCAAAGCAATCTTTTAACTGTAACCCTCAGTAAAATCAAAATCAAAAAGCAGATCGTATACTTACAACATCTAATGGCACAGGAAACACATTACTATTCTAAAAGATATGAAAGGAAGCATAGTGAGGAAATATTGGACCAAAGCAAGAACAAAAACCAGCAGGGCAAATTCCACATTCTCCATCTCTGATGTTAAAGTGCTCATCAGATATCCAGCTCCCTTATTCCCTTCTGCTTTTTTGACTACAACATACTTCTCTTTCTTGGGCTGTTTCTACACCTGGTCTGCAGCTTTGGCAAATATCCCACAACTCTGGCATCTCCAACATCTTCTGGTCTTCAATACAACATAGGCTTCAATTTCACAGCTTCTCTCTGAGCCTCTATTCTGGGATACCACTAACACATTTCTGGCCTCAGCACCTTTCCTTAGATATAGAGGGAGATTCCATAATCCTTTTCTTGTATTCTTGTCTCAAAAGCCAGAGCAATGTGGCCTAAGCTGCCATGTTCTGCTGCATTCCAGGGGGTAGAACTTGGCCTCCTTGTTCAATTACATTTGTACCAGCTTTCTGTTGTCCATGGTTTTCTTCACTGCTTAAGTTTGTCTTTAATTCATTTCCACAAGTTGGAAGCTTAGCTGGGTGGGGGCTTGGCTTAAGGTCACCACTCCTTTTACTGGATTTAACATCAGGTTTTCTTTCTTTAACGTTTTTTATCTCCTTGAGCACCTGACTTTAATTCCATTATACTTCCCAGTGCCTGCTTCCTCCTCAAAGGGTACATTTTGTGTTTTTTCTTGCTGAGTTGACTCCTCTTCACTATAGATCTACATAAGATTGGGCAGTTATAATCACACTACAGAGTCAATACTACATTGTCTTGAAATCTCCAAAACTCTTCAATTCAACCTCAGGCAGATTTTTTTGAACAAGGGCAAAAAGCAGCCACATTCTTTGACAAAGTATCACAAGAATGTTTTCTAGGCCATTCTTCTCCTCTGAACCCTCTTGAGCTCTTGAGATTAGCCATCATAATCTACACTGTTCTCAGTACCACTCTCTTTCATGTTTCTACTGTTATGGCCCATTAAGCCCCACATAAAGCATTCAACTGCTTTTCTAGTGCAAAGTACCAAGGTTTTCTAAATTCCCCCAACAAACAGTATGGTCAGGTGTGTTGTAGCACCATCCCACCCCCGGTACCAACTTCTGTCTGTCACTGCTGTGTTTCTGTGAAGAGACACCATTGTAAGCTAACAAGTCAGTGGAAAATCACCTTGTCCCTGGCCTGCCCTCGAGCTCCAAGACTTGGAAATCCCTGCCTTTGTGATTCAGCGTTAATGGCCAATGTTTCAGAATTAACAGCCAAGCAACATTTCCAGCTGCACTGTACTTTTCCACTAGCTTAGTGCACATGCTACGAAGACCCTATAAAAGCCCCTACTTCCGACCCCACTGCTATCTCTCTTCCAATTCAGAGGCAGCTGCCATTCTGTTCTTCTCCCCAATAAAGCTCTTGTGTGAGGTTTGTTTAGTGGTGTGACTTTGTGGTGTCCCTTGGCTCCTGACTGCCAGGCTGTCCTTGCATTAGAAGAAACAGTACATTGATTTCATGATTCAGATGGGCTCTCCCAGTGCCTGTGTTCCCCCTTGGGGTCTGAACCGCATCTTCTCCAGTCCATCTGAAGCAGACTCACCTTTGGCTCACCAATGACTTGGCATCCCATCCACCAGGAGTAAATCAGGAAGTTTCCCCTCAGTTGGTGTAAATGCTTCCCTGAGTCAAAGGAAGTGGCCTCTGAGTGTTCAGCAGCCCTCTTGTATTCTTGGAGGCAGAGGTACCCTGAGCCATGGCCTTTATGGCTACAGCTCGCCCTCTTCACCAACCCCATATCCCCCCCCCCCATACACACACACTTGGAGCTGCAATCCTGCAGCTTCTTTAGGCACAATTGGGCTATGGCAACCCTTTCTTGCCCCATTCCTTTCCTTTTTCATGCCTGCTCTCATCCCTTCCCTGTTGATGAGACCTCTTTCCGTTCCTGAGCTTGGTTTTTCATCAGCCTCTGGCGAGCCTTTGGGCCTCTTAAAACCCTGGTACCAGGCTTCACCTGTTGAGTGCAATCGTGACTCACTAAAGGGCTTGGTCCTCATTCAGTCCTCCCCGAGTCCACAGGATGCCATCGACGACAGGCTCATTGAGTGATCGCTTCCAAATACAAAAGAGGTTGGGATCTTATACCACTAACCCCTCCACTTCCATTAAAGAATTCCAATATATTAACCAATCTTACAACCTCACATTTCATGATTTTTACAGGATGCTCACCAACAACCTTCTCCTGGAAGAGTTCAGTCATGTCTGGGATCAGGCTAGTGTATATGCAGATGAAATTCACTAAACTATCCCTGCCCACATAGTCAGAGCTGAGGTAATGCTGGAGTGGGACCCTGAATGCAACTACAATACCCCAGGGGCATTGTAGCTAGGGATCAATGTATAACTTGCCTCCAGGCTGTTCTCTTGGGAGAGTTCCTCTTAAAGAGGTAAATTAAGAAAAAGTTTAAAGAGGTAAATTAAGAAAAAATTAAAGAGGTAAATTAAGAGAAAATCTAAGAGGTCATCCAGGACAAACATGAAAACCCATCTCAACTCCTAGGCTACCTTACAAAGGCCCTCTTACAATATACCACTCTCGATCCTGAGACCCCTGATGGAAAACAACTCCTTATGACCTACTTCTTATCCCAGAGTTTCCGTTGTATTAGGGTCAAACTTAAACACCTAGTGAGGGGAACCCTCACTCCACAAGCAGAAGTCTTAGTGGTGGTCTTCAAGGTCCACCATGGGTGTGGTGGTTTGAAGGAAAATGGACCCCAAAGGGATCGGTAGTATTAGGAGATGTGGCTTTGTTGAAATAGGTTTGGCCTTGTTGTATGTCACTGTGGGGATGGGCTTTGAGGTCTCCCATGTTCAAGCTACACAGAATGTCACAGTTACTGAGGAGAAAAAGAACATCAGAAAGTAGAATGTATCTAAGTTTTGTGTTCAAGGAGATAAACAGATTAGGGAATTGAATAAAGAAAGTGGTGACATTAGGGAAAGATCCAACCCAGCTAGGTTTCCATCATGTGAAAATGAACTACAGAAAAGCTTAGAGCCTGGTGTGGTGGTGCACACATTTAATCCCAGCAGTTGATGCAGAAGATAGTAGATCTCTGAGTTTGAGTCCAGCCTGGTCTACAGAGCAAGTTCAAGAACAGTCAAGCTTAGGTAGTGAAGGAAAACAGAAACCTGGTGAAGATGTTATTAAACAAGGGGGTCATGTTCCAGCCCCATTAAGCAGCAGAACTTAAAGCTTCAGCCATATAATTCTGGAGTTAAGGACAAAAGAAAGGGGCTATAGAATTTGCCTCCATGGCTAAGCAAAGCTGCTGAGACGAGGCATATTTCAGGGGTGTCCCTGAATGGAGGCCTAGAGATGCCATCTCACGAAGCTATGAAATTGAAGCCTGGATTGCCTCTGAGACCCCAAGATGTTAGAGATGCCAGAGCCATGGGATACCTGCCAAGGAAAGTTGCTAACAGGGAGTGGAAAAAGCCCAAGAGAGAGAATTGTACTGCAGTCAACAGAGCTGAAAGGGGTTGGAGATCTGAAGAACATTTTGACATCAGACATGGAGATGCAGAGTTTGGATTTTGCCCAGGTGGTTTCTGATCTTGCTTTGGTCCAGTATTCCCTTACTGTGCCCCTTCCTTATGTTTAGAATGATAATGTATATCTCATGCTATTATATGTTGAAAGTATGTGATCTGTTTTTTTTTTAATTTTTATTTTATAGGGGATTACAGTTAAGAAATTGCGTAAATCTCAGAAGAGGATTTGAACTTTGGACTGTTAAACATTGAGACTGTGATAGACCATGGGGACTTTTGAAACTGGACTAAATGAATTTTTACATTATGATATGGCTACAAGCGTTTTGGGGGCCAGGGAGTGGAATGCGGTGCTTTGAAGGAAAATGACTCCCAAAGGGAATGGCACTATGAGGAGGTATGGCTTTGTTGAAGTAGGTATGGCCTTGTTGGATGTGTGTCATTGTGGGGGTGGGCTTTTATCAAGAGCTATAGAGGTCATGCCCTATATAACTCTTTCCCGGGGTCCAGGTAAGAATCTACAACCACCTGAGTTTCTAAAGGTAGGAATACCAAATAAATCTAAGTACACCGAGCTCTTTAGTCTATTCACTTTATTCTTCTAAGTCAATCCTACCAGTACGTGGGGGTACCGGTATATACACACATACAAGCAGTAAGTCTTTGGCAATGCAGTGCGAGGCTTGAAGTTTTCAGGGTCATAGAGAGAGGTGATAAGATCCACACGTAGAGCAACAATTGTCAGCTTCTATTTACAACCCAAAGTGGGAGTAACTAATGGGAGTTTTCTGGTATGGTCAACTAAGGGCTAAGATCAATTAGGGTAACCTAAAAAGGAATTTATGTGCTCAAACTATATTCTTAGAAGTGGCTAGGTAAATAGGTTAGGAGTCTATATGTCAGTATAAGTTAAAAGTAAAGAAAACCTGTCTTTTTTCCCCCTTTGGCATCGCTTTTGGCTCCACTTATCCTGTGGTGTCACTTTCTGGTAGGGCAGGGGAAGTGTTCTTGGTTGCTAGGCAACCTGTATCACAACATATAGCATTTGGTTAGTAAAAGCACTTTCCACTCCAAGTTAATTGCTAAAGGGGGAATCTTTAGAACTAGGGATAACACCTGGGCTGAGATAAAAGAGGGAAAACTAAAGCTTAATTTGCATAAGAAACAAAGCTTGGCACCTATCACCTGCCTGGCCTTGATGGCTGTCTCTGTGGGTCACTGTGACTAATTACCTTATCTCAGTAACTAGCAGATGGCCAAACCACCATCCCAGAATTATAAGCAGTCAATCTCTTTAATTAGGGTCTTGTGTTAATAAACCCAGGGTGAAGGTAAGAAGTTAAGGATTTAATGTTAGTGAGGTTATTTTTCTCTTATCTGTAGGTGAGATGAGATAATGCTTATCTATCTGCAGTCTGTCCTAGGATGTTAGCAAAATATCTCAGATGAAATACTTTTGTCTGGAGATGGCCCTGGCCAGATGTTTGTTAATGAAAATAACTACAGAAAGGCACACTCTAAGTCTGCTAGAAAGAGGAATAAAAGCCTGATTATGGGAAAGGGGTTTTGACTGTTATCAATCACAGCTAGAGAATGTTATCCAAATACTCCAATTGTAGAGGGGAAGTTGTATCCAATAAATGATCAATCACACTGTTAGAAGTTCTTGGGCAAGAATCAAATGGGGAAGCCACAATAGCCCACAAGAAATTCACTGCAGGATACTGTAGATGTAACTAACCATCTTATTAAATAAGAAACACAGAGCCGATTCAGAGAAGAAAGCCAAGAGGTCAGAGCTAAGAGCCTTACCCTTCCTGCTTCAGCCAAGAGCTCTCCAAAAAAGGGACCTACTTCCTGTGTGTATGTCTTTATATAGTCTAGCTGTTCTGCCTTCTCATTGGTTGTAAACCCAAACACATGACTGCCTCATCACTGCCTGTATGTACAGCCCTCCAGGTCCTCTATGGTATTGATATTAAAGGCGTGTGTCTCCAATGTTGGCTGTATCTTTTTACACACAGAGATCTACCTAGCTCTGTCTACCAAGTGCTGGGATTAGAGGCGTGCGCCACCACCGCCACGCTCTTGCTATGGCTCTAATAGCTCTGACCCCCAGGCAACTTTATTTATTAACATACAATTAAAATCACATTTCAGTACAAGTAAAATACCACCATAGGATACAGCTAATACATTCAGAAGTCAATATCACCAAAACTCTTTGAGTTTTGACTTTTCTCTGGAAAAGTGTTTGTCTCTTCAAGGTATTAACTTTGCCAGTGTTAGCTGAATTCCTACTTTATATTTCTGCAGCTAATGGCAAGCTTTGAGGTTTCCTATGCTCAAGCCATGCCCAGTGTCTCAGACTACTTCCTGTTGCCTTCTGATCAAGATGTAGCCAGCACTGTGTCTGCCTGTATATCACCATGCTCTCCATCATGGTAGACTGAACCTCTGAACTATAAGCCACCACCTCAATTAAATATTTTCCTTTATAAGAATTGCCATGATCATAGTAGTTATGGTCTCTCTTCACAACAATAGAAACCCTAACTAAGACAATGGGGAAGATGAAAAAGCCCCAAAACAAAAATATCTGATGTTGGTTAAGGCCTTTCAGCTGGTCATAGCAACTGCTCAGGCTTTCTTACCTCCCAAAGCCCAAGAACCCCCAGGTCCCTGTTTCAAATTCTGTCAAGAGTCTCATGAGGCCCAGGCCTGCCTGAGCCCTCATAAACCACTCTGACCATATCCAAGGTGACATTAAATGCAACATCGATCAGTTGACTGTCCACATGTCTCTCATGGTACAGGGACATCAAGCCCAGATTTCCCTCTATCAGACCTCTTTGCCTTACCATGAACAACTAAGGGGTCCTGGACTCCCTTGGCCTGATCACTGCCATATCTGACACAGAGCCCTGGGTAGTCATCATGGTATCAAGACAACCCATCTCCCTCCTTCTGGACACCAGGGTCACCTGAAAGTATTTTGGGGACCCACCTTCCTTTCTCATTCCCCTATTGTCAGGGTATGAGGACAGCCTTACCAACCTCATCAAACCTCACCACTTAGCTGTATCTTTAGGGGTTTTCCTTTACCCACTCCTTCCTAATGGTACCAACATCCCATCCTCTTGCTAGGAAAAGACCTCCTAGCCAAAGTGGAAGCATCTATTTTCTTGGCTCCCCCCATCCACTTGACCCCAGATTTTCCATCCATTCCCCTCCTCCTTCTCTCCAAATCACACAATCCAACATACCTTTTTCTTGTCTTCTAAGCATAGACTTAAAGGTGCTTCTCAACATACTAAAAACATCTCTGTCCAATCTATATATCCAGCTCTTTAGTCAGAGGAAAAGTGTTCATGCTTTTTAACCCAAAGCTTTTTGCTATGACTCAAAGACATGACATCTGGTAGCTGTCTTTTCTATAATGTAGATTTTAGTACAGTTTAAAAACAGTGGTAATGCTAATATATCTAAAACTTTTATCTCTTCTGGTAAACAAAAAACTCATGTAAGTTTCAGAGAGTCAAGAGAATCACCATACTTGGATCCAACTCTCACAGGTCAAACAGACTCCATATAAGTACAGGCTAAATTTCTCCACCTGCCTATCTGTAAGGTTTGTTGTGTGGTGGTGTGAATTTGTGGTATTCCTTGGCTCCTGACTTTCAAGATGCCCTTGTAACCATGATCACAGCAACTCATAAAAAGAAAGCATTTAGTTGGGGCTTGTTTATGGTTTCAGAGATTTAGTCTATTAATATTATGGCTGAGAACATGGCAGCACACAGACACGTTTGTTCTTAGAAGTAGCTGATAGCTGAACGTTCTACATCTGTGTCTAGAGACAGCAGGAAGATAGAGCCATTGGATCTGGCTTTGGTTTTGGAAACCTTAGAGCCCACCCCTGTTAACACACTTACTTTAACAAGGCCACATCTCGTAATCCTTCTCAAGTAGTGCTACTCCCTGATGACTAAGCATTTAAATATGTGAGTCTATGGGGCCATTCTTATTCAAACCACCACACTTGCCAAGGCAGACCACACACTCAGAAGTTGTGAGTAAAAACATAGATTTCCTCCTTTTGGTTGTGCTTTTATTTTGTCACAGTGACAAGAAAAGCTAATAATCATCTCGTTGTCAAATTACCAGTCATCTGGGATCTTAGGCAAAAAGCCATAACAGGAAATTGATTTTACCCCAATCTTTATCCTATCTGCTTCTTCTGATGCTTTTTCCCAGGTTGCTAGTCATTCACATCAGTGTACAGTACAACACAATAATAAATTTCTGACTCTAACACTTTTGCAGATAGTTTTATTCTTCCCAGTTTTCCTCCATAAGGAAACCAAATCATAGAGAGGCTTAAATACTAGCTGAATTAGTGGTGAGCTAGAAATCTGAACCCAGTTGTCTACTTTCAGAATTTAACATTTAAATATTATGCTTACCTCTTGCTGTGGTTTGAATGTAAAATGTCCCTGATAGCATTATGTGCTTAACCATTTAGTTTCCAATTAGTGGTGCAATATGGGGATTTTGTGTAACCTTTGTAGGTAGGAGCATTGTTGGAGAAAATGGGTCACTGGGTACTTTGAGATATTATAGATCTCCTGATTTTATTCCTGCTCTCTCATTCCTGATTGCAGATGCAATGAGACCAGTCCCCTCAAGTTCTTGCTATCTTGCCTCCCTGACCAAGACTCAGAAATAAAAATAAACCCTCCCTTCCTTAAATGTAGGGGGCCTGCACCCACTTTTTCCTCCAGGGTACTCTTGAACAGAGTGAAGTGAGGAATATGTAGATAGAAATATAGAGGAGAGAGACAGACAGAAACACAAGACAGCCTCAGGGGGCCCTGGGTCAAAACCCATCAGCCCCTTCTGTCTCTTCTAAAGGGCTTTTAAAGAAATGCTAAGAGGTGGAGCAAAAGACCTGCCCCCAGCACAGCCAAGTACAGACCATCCCAAACACCTAGTGACCATGCACATGGTCAAACCATCCCCTAATGCAGCCCTGCTGTGTAAAGGAAGATCAGGTCTCACTAGGAAGCTTTTGTGGGCTCCCACACTTAAATTGCTTCTTGTAGAATATTTGATCACACAATGAGAAAAGTAACTAACTTGCAGCCTTTCAACTCCAAGTATATACTATTCCAAAAGCTTATTTATCAATCGTGTCTCTAGGCAAAGGAAAATCTTAAAGCTTGTCTACTGTAGTCTTTTACAAAGATTTATATGTAAACAATTTAGTAATTTGCGTAACGATTATGTTTTAGTAAAATGTAATTTCATTTTATAAGTTACTTTTCAGATAATAGCTAGTGAGTTACATATGTTAATACATCATAGAAGTAAACATTTATTGGGAAGAATAAATTATCTTTCCTGTGATATAAAACTAGTGAGGGACAGGACATAAATTGTCAATGATCACTTATTAGTTCAAAGTAAATAGTTCATTATGCAATTGATATAGCCAATTACATTGTCTTATATGTCATCATTCAGATGCAATTCAAATTCAAAATGATTCCAGAAAAATGTGTTTTCATAAAAATGCTCCATAATCTTTGATGGCTGTGACACTACTTATTTTATATCTCAAAATTCCCTCTTCCTGTCTTCCACAATATTGATGTTTCCTGTTCATATTATTCCTTAATCTTTCATAGATATACCTTTTTTATCTCATTGTCTTCTTGTTATTTTTTATTTTATGAATATATTTTTTAAATTTTCTTCTCAGAATAAAAAAGCCTATTGCCTTAGCCTAAGATAATTTCTATAATAACAAGCAAATGAAATAAAGCCTATGTCTAAGTTTTACTGGGTACATGATCAGATTTTAGTATATCTGATATAAAATTACATTAACATATAAAAAGTAATTTGGTTACTGCTGGTTCCATTTTCCAAGATTTAATCATATTAAAATCCTAGTTATTTATAATTAAACCTAATATTGATATTAATATTCCCATTTTATGTACTAGTAGGTCAACAGAAAGAGATTTGATTATATGATAGAAACTTTTCTATCAAGTAACATAGAATAGAATAGAATTCTATTCACAAAGTATTTCTCAAAAATAATTTTAAAGTGTATTAGAATATTTGTTCTGTAGCAATACAATTGAAAGATAAACACATGTTATGGTTGCAGTAAAGAACAAGGGAAATTCTTAGTCCTTTGTAAGCTTACTAGTGGCACAGAAACTTTTATTTTTCTGTGTAAAAGAATGTATTAGAAATTAAGTGCCAAAGTGTTGGAAAGCCTGTTCTATATAAAACTCTTCTTTAATTGTTCACAGATTAATCTTGACATTTCTTGAAGACTACAATGCTGGAATCTCATGTACCAAGAAATGGTCAAACTACTGACTAAAATGGCCGATTATATTTTTCTCCTTTTTCATCTTTAATCCTGTCACAGGCAGTGGTCCAGATCAAGCTTATTGTAATGATTTATTTTGGGGAACATAAGAGTACAGAAAGCTACTTTATTTTATTTTTGTATCTGAAAATAGTCATAGCAGCTGATCTTAGAAAGCCATTAACAGTGGGGAAATCAGCTATGCCAAGATATTCTCACAATGAGATTTGTAACAAGGACCTTCTTCTGTTCTTAACAATGGGCTACCTACATATTAAATTCGTATACCTTCATTACCAATTATATCTCAGTATAGAAATTTTGGAAAGACAAAAACAATGCCAAAAGTCATCTGAAAGGTATCCTTGAGGAATAACGACTCCTGGTTACAACTATTCCAGTGACAGCATGGTCACACAGCATTGGTTGCAGGGTTAGATGCAGCCAGACAGAACTGTCTATCTAGTCTTCACATTCTTTCAAGACTGAACTACGTATTGACCTTAGTAACATGAAATGAAAGGATATCCTGGTTTTTGTTTCACAGAGAGCTGGATGCAAAGAAAGCCAACTTGAATTCCAGAACAGGAAAATAAAAGAATGATGAAAAAGAAATCTATTCATTATGAATTTAACTGTGATAATGGATAGATGGAATATGGCTCACTGCACCAAGAAAAGTGATTGTAAAGCAAGGATTAACTCATGAGGCCACAGATGCGGTGAATTTTAAGGTACAAAAGATTTTAAATTATTGTCCAATAGTACTATCCTAATTCTCAAAACATTAAGAGTACATGAAAGCATGTTTTTCTTTTTTTGTTACAATCTTGCCAAATTGCTAAATATAAGATTTCTAAGTAATTTAATATAAGCAAAAAAAATTAACTATTAAAAAATGTAAATGATGGTTTACAACATGGCGTTAATGACTCTCACACTTCCTAAGTATTTGTAATTTCGCATTTCCCCCTTTGTTCCTCTTCCACGATTACATTGGAATTCCCAGTAAGCTCCTTAAGCATTAATTTCCTACATCTCTGCTATCAAAGTACCAGTACATATGTGGCTTAAAAGAACAGAAATGTATTCTCTCACAGTGCTGCATATTGAAAGTCGGAAGTCATTCCCTAGCAGGGCTCAACTCTCTTGAGAGTTGCTTGGCTAAAATCACTCATTCACAGGCTTCTAGCCTATATTCTGTCTCCGTGTTTCTGTGTCTTAATCTCCCTTTTCTTTTCTTTTCTTTTCTTTTCTTTTCTTTTCTTTTCTTTTCTTTTTTTTTAAAAAGTTTGTAATTATGTTTATGTACAGGAAACTTAGCAGTGTACATTTAACCTAGTTTAGTGGCCAGTTCTTTGGCCTTTGCAAACTTGGTAAATCGAGCCACAAATTTAGAACCCAGGATGTTGCCTCCCGAGTGGCAGCAGATCTGAAATGACTTATCATATCTTTCGAGTTATGACAAGAGCACCCTTGTCTTCCGAATTAACCTGTGTGAAGGCAACAGTGGTACATGTCTTCGTGTGGAACACCCCCCCACCCCAGCCTGGCCTTTCCCTTGATGATGCAGTAGGGGACCCCCTGTCTTTTGACACAGGGCAGACAGAAGACCATCAGCTCAACAGGGTTTACATCGTGGGCAATTACCACCAGCTGAGCCTTCTTGTTCTCCACCAAGGTGGTGACTGTATTGGCCCCTGCTCGAAGGACAGGTGGTCTTTTAGTTGGGACATCCCCTTTGCCAGCCGCTTTCTTCTCAGCACGGGCCAACAGCCTTTGCTTCTTCTCCTGCTTTGTCTCAGACCTGTACTTGTGGGCAAGCTGGGTAGGCGTTTGCAGGTCCAGGGGCTGGGGGAACTGGTCAATGGTAGGAGGTACTTTGAGCAGCTTATAGAGGATGGCTCTTTGCCGCTGCAGCCTAATGTAGGCGGGCCACTTGACAAAGCCTGTAAGATCTCTTTGGGGCTGAATGTCTTGCCCAATGCCGAAGTTCTTAGGCCTTTTCTCAAACAAAGGATTCACTATCTTTTTGGCCTCCTGTTTCTTCAGAGGCCAGGGCCATTTTCTTCCCCTTGGCCACCTTTCCCTTGGGGATCTTGCTTGGCTGGAGGAAAAAGCCCTCTTCTTTTCTTAAGACACCTCATTCAATATATGCTCATCTAAACTTGATTACTTTTGCAGACCTTATTTCCAAGTAAGGCCACATTCAGTTACTACAGTTTATGACTCTAATGAACTTTTTTTCAAGAGACACAATTCAACTTACAATACCCAGTCTTTCTAAATAGTCTCCATTATTTCTCTGATGAATTTGATTCTACTGACCTTTCATTTTGAAATTCCCTTTGCTGTCTCCCACAGTCCTGGCCTTTCTTACTCATAGTACCCTATGATCTTATTTTCACAGTTTCTTCTTTGTCTTCATTGTTACTATGTAACACAAATCTTAAAAGGTCTTATTAATAGAAAACTCGGAGCCAGATATTGGGGTGACAGCTGAAGGAGCCAGATATTGGGGTGAGAGCTGAAAGAACAGAGAAGCAGAGCAAGTCCGCTACATGTTCTTACCTCTATGAAATCCTCAGTCTAAACAGAGAGAGTTCCTGTCTTCTCATGCCTTTCTGTGTCCTGCCACATTACTTCCTGGGATTAAAGGCGTGTCAGCATTGCCTGATTCTGTTTCTCTCATGTAGCCCAGTGTGGCCTTGAACTCACAGAGATCCAGATGGATCTCTGCCTCTCGAGTGATAGGATTAAAGGTGTGACACCACTGTATGACCTCTCTGTCTAATTTAGTGGCTGTCTCTGTCCTCTGATCCTCAGGCAAGCTTTATTGGGGTACACAATATATCACCACATTACTTCTTTGTCTTCTTATTGACATTTCCTGTATTGCAGACCCAAGGCTTTGCCCTTAATTCCTTTTCTCTCCCTGTCTCTATTACCAGGCATTTAATAAGCACACATTGAAAACTATTTCTACTTCTAGTGATTTCTGGAGACTGTGTATGTAGGAGGAAAGCTAATCATAGTTCTTGATTTAGAGAAATTCCAGATAAAACCATAAAACATAAATGTGATGGTAATGGCATCCCTGAGTAGAAAATGAATATGATAAACAAAGCAATAAGCCTGAAAAATAGAGAATAACATCAATCTGAACTTTGGAAAAGTAAGTAAAAGTTCATTAGGAAAGTCTTGGTGAGTTTCAACCACTTGTACATTTTTATCCTGATAAGATGTTTCACTTAATATATGGTTTGGATCTTCATTTCCACTCAGAAGTCCATCAAAGGCTTGTCCCCAGTTATTGTTATATTGGAAGGTGGTGGAACCTCTGAGACATGAATTGTAGTGGGGAGTTCTCAAGACACTGTGGCCATATCCTCAAAGGTGAAAATGGAGTTCCAAGCCCTTCCTCGTTCTTTCTACTGCTTTCTGGCCTGAGATGAGCAGTTCTTCTTTGTATGTATGTCTTCTTGCTATTGTATTGTATGTCTTTTTGCTATTTGTAAAACAAATAGGCTAATTGATCATGGACTAAAAACCTTAAAACTATGTGTCAAAATAAAACTTTTCTCTTTGTAAATGGATTATTTGTGCTTTGCATTGATAAATTATTCATAAGTGGTGGAGAGCTAATACAAGGATGGCAGCTATTTGATAGATGTTATTACATTAGCTTTTTGATAAACGGATATTAGCTTATCCATAAACTATCAGTTTTAGAATACTTTTCAATTTATTGAATGATTGCAAAGAATACATATAATCTCTGTATATTGATGCTCAGTTTCTCCTCTTTTAAACTTCTGATATTACCATGCTGCAATTTCCAGCTAACACAATAATGATCCATGAAAATTAAATAATGTCACATCTTGCTTAAATGTCCTTACAGTTAACCCAATGTATGTTTCCCTGTGTCAGAATCTCATATAGGAAATCACAGTAAACCTAATCCTTTGTCTCCTGAAGCTTACTTGGACAGTGACAGTTGTTTAGACATTAGTCATTCTTTGATGACTTTGGGAAATATGATGTTTTGAATAACATCATTCAGAGTTGATGTTTTTCTCAGGATTAGTTTGGGTCCTGGATTTTTTGAAAAAAAATTTAAATGAAGCACCAATATCATTCATTCCATCTTATCAGGGTTCATACTATCATCGGAAACACTGATGCTGTTCACTTGGTATTTCTGGATTTCTGCACTATTGAGTGACTTCTCTCTCTCTTTTTACACTGTATTTGTTTGGAAGCAATTACTAATAACAGCTTCTACCAAAGAAGTTGGAAATGATGCTCTAACACTTAAATGGAGAGTAGTGCAAGTGATTTGTAATTCTTTCATAGTAGAAATTGTTTCTACTCTTCCAGTTGTTTATACATAAGTTAGCCAGTATGAACTCACAGATATTTAGTTAGTACTTTACAATAATCCAAAAATATTCAGATTTTGTGTGTGTATGTTTTTTAGAGTTCCAGTCAGGACTTTGGGATATCTTTTGAGTAACCTCAGTGTGATGGATAATTTCATGTTAAGATGACATAAGCTAAAAGTCATCTGAGAGAAGGTAACCTCAATTAAGAAAATCCCTCCATAAGATCAGGCTGTAGGCAAGCTTGTAGGGTATTTTCTTAATTAGTGATTAGTGTGGGAGGGCCCAGTTCATTGTGGGTGGTGCTATCCCTGGGCTGGTAGACCTGTGTTCTATAAGAAGGTTGAGTAAGCCATGTGGAGCAAGCCAGTAAGCAGAACTCCTCCATGGCCTCTGCCTCCAGGTTCTTGCCCTGTTTGAGTTCTTGTCCTGGCTTCCCTCAATCATGGGCTGCAACATAGAAGTGTAAGCCTACTGTGGAATATTCCTTTACACTGTGTCAATAATATGTTGCTGTGATTGGCTTAATAAAGAAGCTGACTGGGCAATAGCTGGACAGAATAAAGTTAGGCAAGAAAGCAACACTAGGAGAATGCTGGGAGGAAGAAGGGCAGAGTTTGGAGTCATCAGCAGATGCAGAGGGAGCAGGAGATGAATGTGTCATGCTAATAAAGGTACCACCACCACGTGGCAGAGCATAAATAAGGAATATGGGTTACTTAAATGTAAGATCAATTTAGTAATAAGCCTGAGCTATTGGGTGAGCATTTGTAATTAATATAAGCCTCAGTGTGTTTATTTGAGAATGACTGTGGGGCAGGAAAACTCTGCCTACACAAGCCAAATAAAGACATTCCTCCCCAACTTTATTTTTGATCACTGTGTTTCATTGCAGCAATAGAAACTCTAAGAAACTCAGTATACTTTTAGCATTGTCCTATAACATTTTTTAGCACTTCCCTATTTTCTGACATTACAAGATAATTGAGGTTTCTCTTTAGTATTCTCTACTAAGCTCTAAGATAAGACATTCAAGAAAGAGCCATGGTTACTTTTTTTTTTAATGGAATTTTGGAGAAGAAGAGATGACGTGATCAGTAAAGTGCTTTACATATTATCATGAGGACCAGGGTTTGGATTCCTAGCACCCTCTTAAAAAGCTGGGTGTAATGATGCACCCTTGTTATCTCAGCCTTGGGGAGGCAGAAACGTGTTCCCTGAGGCTGGCCAGCAAGTCTTGCTGAATAGGTGAACCCCAGGTTCAAGTGGTAAATATGATCAAAATACATTCCACACTTGTATGAAATTATCCAAGAATAAATTTTTGAGTATTTTTAAAACATACAAACAAGGACGCTGAAGAGATGTCTCAGCAGTTAAAAAGCACTTGCTGCTGTTGTAGAGGACTCAGGGCCAGCAGTCCAAAACAATCTGTAACTCCAGTTACAGTGAATCTGACATCCTTTTCTGGCTCTCACAGACAGTGAGCACATGTATGCCATACATAACCATACATACATGCAGGCAAAACATTCATACACATAAAGTAAATACATCTGTTTTTTCAAAATATCATAAAAAGGAATCGATTTCACTGGTGCATTTCCATATAAATGAGTCACTGTACTTTGTTCTAATTCATCATCCCTAATGCCACCAGCCATCATTCGTGCTTCCCTTCCTCGCCCCAATAGTCCTCACCCCTGTTTTCATGGTATAAGTCTTCTAGTGTCTTCTCTTTATCCTCACACATAATTTTCCTTTATATCTCATGATCTCCTTTCTGTAACATGAGAAGCCATAATAAAACCAAGATGTAGGTTGCTCAGAAAACTAAAAAAACAGAACAACACATGGCCCAGCTATTTGTGGGTGTTTTTATTAGATAGTGGAATTAGAAAACATGATCTGCGAGTTGAACGTACACTGACACTAAGCTAAGGGGTTAAAATTTTAGCCCCTCTCAACTGACAAGAATTAGGAGTTGCATGTTTGTGTCACAATGTGTGAATAAATATACATCTATAATAATTCCAAGGTCTTCCCATCTATATCTATATCAAGCTAAGAGAAATTCAGACAAATGTTCAAATTCTATTTCAATGCTACACAGTTTCTTCTGGTCTTCTTGGTCTCTGAAGTCATTTTCCAACAGTTAGACTGTAAGTCCTTCATCCTTTGTAGTCCTACCCTGCAGGCACAGTGTTTTCATGACTATTAGTCTCACGCAAGAAACAACTCCACCGACTAAAGTAATGTCTACTTCTTTTTGCCTTTAGTCATATAGATTGAAGTAACTTTCTGCTTTATAGGTTAGTATCACTTCCCCTCCACTTTGAATTCCATTATGCTATTTGGAGTGCAGCTAATTCTCTTGTTAAAAATCCAAATTCCATCCTGAGATTCCCCACCTCCTCACTGATTTTTAAAACATGTTGATCCATTAATGTTTATAATTTATGCTATAAAGTTTTCTAACATTTTTGACAAATACATATTATTGCATATACAGGCCATTTCATAATGCCAGCTTGTAGAGTTAATTGTGTAAGGATGAGGAAAATAGATTTTTGTTCTATTTTGTCTCTTTCTATGCAATCTTTTTTATGTAGATCTTTTTAATATTTCATATTCTTCCTGACTAAGAAAATGTTTCACATTTCTCTCAGATATTTTGGTGGTAGATTCCCTCAGATTTTGAGAAAATATATATCCTTCACCTTTCAAGGATAATTATCTTAGTTACTTTTCTATTGCTGTGCTAATACATCATGATCAAGACAATTTATAAAATAAAACATTTAATTTGGGGATTATGATTTCACAGGGTGAGAATTTATGACTATCATGGCAGGGAGACAGGCAGCCGGCAGGCAGGCAGGCATGGTGCTGGGGCAATAACTGAGAGCTTTCATCTGATCCATAATCAGGAAGGAGAGAGAGAGAGAGAGAGAGAGAGAGAGAGAGAGAGAGAGAGAGAGAGAGAGAGAGAGAGAGAGAAACTGGCAATATCATGGGCTTTTATTGAAACCTCAAAGCCTAACCACAGTGACAGTCCTTCTCTAAGAAGACCACACATCTTAATCATTCCTAATCAGTTTCACCAACTGGGGAGTAAGCATTGAAATATGAGAGCCCACAAGGGCCATTCTCATTCAAAACACACAATCATTTTTGCTGGCTACAAAATTTTAGGATCTGGAATATTCTTCCACTCTCTTCTTGTTTCTTGTTCAGATTCTGTTGTGATTATGATTTTTTTTTTATAATGACATCTATTGAGGAAACTGCATGTAGCATGTCACATAACAACTTATCGGACAAAACAAGGTTGATTTTGAATGAAGCTATATTCAGAATTCATACACAAGTTCCCATCTGGGAAGCTATTTGGAGAATATCTCAAAAAGTGGTAAAGGCAAATTCTTGGTTCTTCAGCCACCAACTACAAAGAGGAGGCTCAACACCTAATGAGTTTCTTTGAATATCACAAACAGCAAATACTGCGGTGGGATTTTGCTACATTTTCTACACTACTGCAAAAGACAAGTAACTTAACCTCCACAGATAGTAGCCTTGAAATAATCCATATATAAGAATCACAAGTGCCATCCTAAAATCCACAGCACCTTCACACCACATGACATCACAATTCTCTTCATCTACCCTTATAGCTGATTAAAGCCTTTTGTGAAACACCACAAATACCCTCTTAGCCTCTGGAATTCATTGCTCAAGTGCCTCTTCCTGCTGCAGAGCAGCTGACAAATTGCCTCATTGACTCAGATTATCTCCACAGAAGTCAAGTCATGACTCGCTACTGGAGAAAGCAGAACTTAGCTGGCCTGGCAATGCACTCTTAGACACAAAGATAGGGTTCACAGTTGAACAGCCAGCTGTAAGAGGTGATGAACTCAGCACAGGGAAGCTGCCTTCCAACATAACGAGGGGCTGACATAGTGACTGATTTGAATGCTCTGTAAAAGCGTGAAATGGTCTTCCTGGACTTAGAAGACAATGTTCCAAGATTGACTAAAATTTACATTTACATAGGTTTTTTTTTTTTTTTTGAGCCAACGTCAAGAGCCTAAAAATGACAAGACTTGGACATGTACTTGGAACAACAGTACTAAAACTTCACCCCTAAAAAAACCAAAACTGTAAAATGTTGCTCCAAACTCAGTATTTCTGTTGCTTATTCAAGACAAAACAAAGGTACTGTAATATAGGTAAAATCTTCTTTACTATGTAAGTCAGTGAAGGACATACATTCTGTATCCCACAAGGCCTATATCCAAGTGCAGGAAGCTAATGAGAAATAATAATGCTAATGTTGCTTTCAAGGCCTTTCCTACTTCTGATTGCTTAAGCAAGGATTTCTGTAGAGCCAATTAACTAAATGTCCTCAGATCCGTTTGTTTACCCATGCATGGACAAGGGAGTGGAACATGAGAAGAGTGTCCTTTCTATGTTTTCATAACAGTGTTGGTAATTACATGTAATGTTCTCATTTAGTATTTACTATGGCTTTTGAAGATATATGGATTTTTTTTAATGTAACCTTTAACCTCTAAAGGCAGCAGCAGAGATTGTATTGGTTAAGTCAAGAATGCCTTGTGGTATCTGACTTTTTCCAAAGTGATTTTGGAGAGTCCCTCCTTGACCTCTAAGGATTGCTTGTGATCTTTTTGCGCCTCTTGCTTTCATCATTTTAGACAAATGACAGTTTGATCCCTGAGAAGAAGTGCACTGTTTAATTGGTTGGGTATGAGAAACCTTGTGAGATGGGTGTAAGGATAAGAAAGCATAAAGTTCTCTTTTAAAAATTATAGGAATGTATACACGACTTCAGTTACCCTTACACAAATCTTTTGGGCAATGTTTCATAACCTGAATCACTAACAAGTTCAGGTCTGCTACCCATCACCTGATCTAGCCTTCTGATTTCTAGATGCTCCACTCCACTCTTAGAAAATGTTAATAGTATGCAAAATATGTGCAAGGTGGCAATCACTGCAAAGATACATAAAGTACCTTTGAGCAAATATAGAAACCCCAGAAGAGACAGTGCAAACACACATTGTACTCCAGCAACTGTATGGAGGCCCACAGAAGTTTCCTAGTAAGATCTGAGCTTGCTTTACCCAGCAGGGCTGTATTAAGAGATGGCTTGACCACATGCGTGGTTACCAGGTGATTGGAAGGGTCTGCACTTGGCTGTGCTGGGGGAGGTCTTTTGCTCCACCTCTTGGCATTCCTATAAAAAGCCCTTTCAAAGAGGCAGAAGGGAATGGTGGACGTTGATCCAGGCCAACCTGAAGCTTTCCTGTGTTTCTGTCTTGTTTTCTCTCCCCTTTATCTTTATATCTAAGTATTTCTCATCCCTCTTTCCTCAAGGGTACCCTGGGGGAAAAGTGGGAGCAGGTCTCCCACACAACTGTAGTCATAAAAAAATCCATATCTATTGGAGGAAGATGGTACTGTCCATGCTTCACTGCTCTCAGACATGCTGTAAAATCCACTAGAGCCATGTCAACCAAAACCAATAAAATTACTTATAGTTAATGAGTCCCCTCAGCAAAAATGGATAAACATGCATAGTTAGGAGTTACTTCCTCCTTTCTGTGTATTCATATGTGCATCAGTCCTGTGTGGCTACAAGACACTGGTTTGTTGTTGTTTGTTTGTTTGTTTCCTTTCTTTTGGGGCTTCTTCCCTTGACCAAGAGACCATTTGCAATGGACACCCACTTGTTTTCTCCAATGGAGTCCCATTGGGTATATTAACTACACATAAGGGTAGTCTATGCCCTGCCGCAGATGGCCAATGCAAAATTAATTCAGCAGTATTTGTACAGACTTGTCTCATACTGCTTTGTTTGAGCATTCTTTGTCTTACTCATCTTTTGCTTTGGGTTCTATATTATGGTTTCTGATTTTATGCTTTTGTATGTTTTGTGTATTTCTTGTGTGTGTGTGTGTGTGTGTGTGTGTGTGTGTGTGTGTGTTTAATATCCTGGTTTGTTTATTTGTCTGTTTTCTAAAGGGAGAGAAAGAAAGGGCATGTTGTTGGGTGGGTGGAAGGTGGGAAGGATATGAGAGTAGTAAGAGGAAGTGAAAGAGTTACCAGAATATATTGTATGAAAAAAATTAAATAAAAAAGGAAGGAAACAAAACAACAAAATGACTTATCTCCTTCCCCCTTTATTAAGCATAGCAAAGACTGGGACAGACCTGCCTGAGCCAGTCTGTGGAGGAAGGAGGCCTTCCCTGACATCAGAGGTTCTGGTGTTAAAGACTTCACCCGAGCATGTGGCTTACGGACCTTGGATCACAGAATGCTTGTTATTCAGTCTTCAGCAAGTTCTTGAAATGATATGCATGCGTGTGTGCGTCTGTGCATGTGTGTGCATGCACTTGTGTAGTCATGAGTGATTTTTTTTTTTTTTATTTTGCAATACAGTTCAGTTCTACATATCAGCCATGGATTCCCTTGTTCTCCCCTCTCCCACCTCCCTCACCTTCCCTCCAGCTCACCCCCTATTCCCACCTCCTCCAGGGCAAAGCCTCCCCCACGGACTGAGATCAACCTGGTAGACTCAGTCCAGGCAGGTCCAGTCCCCTCCTCCCATGTTGAGCCAAGTGACCCTGCATAAGCCCCAGGTTTCAAACAGCCAACTCATGCAATGAGCACAGGACCCGGTCCCACTGCCTGGATGCCTCCCAAACAGATCAGGCCAATCAACTGTCTCACCAATTCAGAGGGCCTGGTCTCCTATTCCTTGTTCTCCCTCTCTGTTGTTGATCCAGCTGGGATCTCCCGCTTCCCAAGCTCTCTTTCCCTCGACCCTCGCTCTTCATTACCCCCACTCATGTCCAGGCTGTTCATGTAGATCTCTTCCATTTCTCCGTCATTGGGCGATCCCCATGTCTTTCTTTGGGTCCTGTTTTCCATAAAGCATCTTCAACAAATGGTGCTGGTATAACTGGATATCAACATGTAGAAGGCTGCAAATAGATCCATATCTATCACCGTGCACAAAACTTAAGTCCAAGTGAATCAAGGACCTCAACATAAATCCAGCTACTCTGAACCTGCTAGAAGAGAAAGTAGGAAGTAGTCTTGAACGCATTGGCATAGGAGACCACTTCCTAAATAGAACACCAGTAGCACAGACACTGAGAGAAACAATCAATCAATGGGACCTCTTGAAACTGAGAAGCTTTTGTAGAGCAAAAGATACGGTCAACAAGGCAAAGCGACAGCCTACAGAATGGGAAAAGGTCTTCACCAACCCCACATCTGACAGAGGACTGATATCCAGAACATATAAGGAACTCAAGAAATTAGACATCAAAATGCCCTACAGTCCAATTAAGAAATGGGCTATAGAACTAAACAGAGAATTCTCAACAGAGGAAACTCAAATGGCTGAAAGTCATTTAAGGAATTGCTCAACATCCCTAATTATCAGGGAAATGCAAATCAAAACAACTCTGTGATACCACCTTACACCTGTCAGAATGGCTAAGATCAAAAACACTGAAGACACCTTATGCTAGAGAGGATGTGGAGCTAGGGGAACTCTCCTCCACTGCTGGTGGGAATGCAAGCTTGTACAACCACTTTGGAAATCAATATGGCCCTTTCTTAGAAAATTGGGAATCCATCTCCCCCAAGATCCAGCTATACCACTCTTGGGCATATACCCAAGGAATGCTCAATCATACCACAAGAGCACTTGTTCAGCTATGTTCATATCAGCATTGTTTGTAATAGCCAGAACCTGGAAACAACCTAGATGCCCTTCAACTGAAGAATGGATAAACAAAATGTGGTACATATACACAATGGAATACTACTCAGCAGAGAAAAACAATGACATCATGAGGTTTGCAGGCAAATGGATGGATCTAGAAAAAATCATCCTGAGTGAGGTAACCCAGACTCAGAAAGACAAACATGGTATGTACTCACTCATAGGAGGATACTAGATGTGGAACAAGAATGACTGGACTGCTACTCACATCACCATGAGTGAATTTTTAAGTGTGTCAGGAACTAGAGTGTGTCAGGAACTAGAGGAGAGGCTTATTTACTCTTTTTTGGACCCAGTCCCACATCTATCACCCCAGTTATGATCTCCTCTGCCTGAACACTGGCCTTAGTCCACACAGACCATCACTGCACATGCTGTGGAGTAAGAAGAGTTCATAGGCCTTCTGCTGATCAGTTCATGATTTTTAACTGAAGATGGAATCTATATCTTTTGTTTTTACGACTTTCTATTTGGTATTTGTAATTTTTTATTCAATTTTAATTGTACCAACTTCCATATTTTACTAAGAATTTAACTATTGTAAACATTTTCAAATATATCAGCTTGACTCTGTTTCCAACAGCCTCATTATTTAGTATTAACACTGTTTAATGTTGTATATTCTCAGTTTCTGATTAATCTTATCAGAGGCATATCTATTTGCTGGTCATTTCAAATTAATTACTCCCGAGTTTTATTAAATGTCTTTTTTAGCTTATTTTCTGTTATCCCTATTTCTCTTATTTCTCATATTCCGTTGCTTTATTTTTAACTACATGTTACTTTGCACCTTATTTCCACATTATTCTTTTCTAACATTGAGGTTCATTGAGCTTTAATGGCTCTACTTATGTTGGAAGCTTCTATATGTTGTGTCCTTCAATGATATTATTGTGTGCTAGGTATGGATCTATACTTTAGCCTACATCCCACCATCCTCTTTGCCTCCTATACCCTTTTTCATTTATCTGTAATCTCTTCAACTGTTCTGCTTCATTTTAAATGTGTGTATTTCCAGGGCCTATGTTACAGACCTTCCTCTTATAGTCTCTATTTATGTGATCTTGTCTGTGTTGCAGTCTGGGTACCAGACTTAATTCTATGGTCTGCAAATTTCAAAATCTGATGCCTGTGTAATTATAAACCTTTAAAAATTTTTTTTACAATTCTTAGTGATTTTTGTCATTATCCAACTTTTAATTCTGAGAGTGAAAACTGTACTGACAAATACTCAATTTATGACCAAAACTTGATTGTAATAAATGAAACAAATATGGAAGCCATTTGATTTAGCAAATGTTCATTCTTGCTCAGTTATTAGAACAAAACTGAAAAACAAAAAACAAACAAAACAAAAACAAAAACAAAAACAAAAAACTAAACAACAAACTGTTAAAAAGGAAGCAGGACATGTAGTTGCCCGAGATGAGCAAGGCACTGGGAATGTTGCTCATCCAACTCAGTTTTTGTGTCAGTACTGCTTGTGTGTTGGACTATCATTGTCAAGTTATATATTCATGATATGTAAGAACACAGCCAGCCTATTGTGTCTCTATTTGGGAATTTTAGGGAATGTATTTTGATCATATTCACCTCCTTACCTAACTCTTCCCAGGTTCGTCTCCCTTTGTCAGAGATTTTTATCCAAGTTTACCAGTTTCAGAAAGTTAGCACTGATTGAGTCATACATCAGCAAGAGGAAGAAGAGTACATAAATCAGTAAATCAAGCAACTCAGCTTTGTGATGTTTGCATGTATACAGAATTCAGATAAAAGAACATCATATTTCATTTATAACATAAAATAAAAATAACAAATATTTATAACACCTATTTATATTACAACATTTTGTATTTGTTTATGCTTTTTTATTTATTATACTGCTTTTTAATAGTCTGCTTTGGAAATGAGAATGCATTTCGCCTTTGCCTGGAGACCTGTGACATCTGGAATGTGACTAGTTAACATGACAGGAGGGATGAGGTCTGTCAAACGACACAATAATTTAAGGCTGTGTCTAACAATCACACAAATCCTTGTAATTTCCGTTTCATTGCCCAACACAGGTTTCATGGATACATTCATTATCCTCACTCTAAAGTACAGTTCTTATGTCTCTAAAATGTTTTTTTACTAATTTTAGTAGGTTTAACATTTTTCTATGATGCCAAGGCTTTTTGCAAATCCATCATTGAATTTCCATTTTTCTAATATCACTTTTAAATCTAAATGGGATCCCTTTTTTTTTTTTTTTTTTTTTGCTACACGTGCTTTTTAAATATGGCTCATCAGTTAAAAGGATCTTAATTTTGATCTATCTTTTTCCCCAACTTTTTTTAGGGCAAGCGTTTGGACACCACTTGATTTCTTTCATATTCATGAGTTTATTTCTTTTATTCTAAAATGTCAAGCTGAGTCATACTTTTTTCCTTAAAGACTCTAAAACAATATCACAGTATTTTAAAGCATATGATTGTACATAAGAGCCTTGTCCTTCATTTCCCCCTTTCTGTGAGTTTTCCCTGGGTATTCAGAGGATACCTTTTGCCTTTCAATTAAGTTTTTCCAACTAGACAGTATGAAATGGTTGAAGTATTTGCTACTCTCTACTAAGGAAAAGTTGTTAGCCTCTGACATTATGAGAAGGTCCAATATTCACCACATTCTTCTTATGTGCACACAGAGAAAATGGAAGAGTTATGTTCCTATTATAAAGTATGTATTCCTGTGTAGGTAAACTGACTTACGAATCTTTTTTGTTGTGTCATATGTGAGAGACCCACTAAGTTTAATTAGAGTTTCTTGCCTGAGCACGAATGGAGGGCCGTTTATTGGGGTTTGGGTAACTTACCAGAGGCTACACCACTAAAGATATGACTCCTCCTGTTCTGTCAGCACATTAACTGCCATAGCCACTCAAGAAGCTATGACACCACTCTCTAATCCATTCCTGAACGTGGGCTGATTTGGTGCAGGTGCTTGACAGGTAATGACAGCTGCTGTGAAATTATTGTTGCAATGGGGATGCTATATCCACAAGACAGCATTTCACATGATTACTCCAGCCTTTAATGTTTTTTCTTTTTTTTGCATGCTCTTTGAGTCTTGGAGGGGGTGATATAGATGTCCAGTTAGTCGTGAGCACTCAACAGTCACTTAATGTAGTGGTATTGTGTTCCCCAAAATATTGTGCACCCTAATAAACTTTTCTGGGGTCAGAGAATAGAACAGCCACAATATTAAACATAGAGGTTAGGCAGTGGTAGCACACGCCTTTAATCCTAGCATTCCAGAGGCAGAAATCCCTCTGGATCTCTGTGAGTTCAAGGCCACGTTGGAAACAAGCAGGCATGGTGACACATGCCTTTAATCCCAAGAAGTGAGCCTTTAATCCCAGGGAGTGATGGCAGATAGCAGAAAGGTATATAAGGCGTGAAGACCAGGAACTAGAAGCATTTGGCTGGTTAAGCTTTCAGGCTTTGAGCAGCAGTTCAGCTGAGATTCATTCTGGATGAGGACTCAGAGGCATCCAGTCTGAGGAAACAGGATCAGCTGAGGAACTGGCAAGGTGAGGGAGCTGTGGCTTGTTCTGCTTCTCTGATCATCCAGCATTCACCCCAATTCCTGGCCCAGGTTTGATTTTATTAATAAGACTCTGTAAGATTCATGCTACAACTTACTTTGAGAAATTGTGAGTCTCTACATTAAGCACTGTCCACCTCAACAAGAAGTTTATCTGATATGCTGAGTCACACTTATCTACAGCTACAAACATAAATATTTAGAAGGTATTTTAATAACATATCTGTTTAATGATGTAACTGTAGAAGATTATTTTCTAGGACCTTTGGCATCCCCAGACATGGGCTTTAGGCCGGGTTTAAAGTACCATGAATAAATTTTCTCCTGAAGAGTGGACCTCAACTCTGATCAGAAAGCAATTGCTTTCCCATAACAGGAATGCCACTATTGCAGCACAGGCAGGTCTTGTTTTGTGGGTTAGTGCTGTAGTATGCAGAGTTCATAACTTATTAGAGACCATTGATCACTTTGCTCCCTCAGGGGGCTGTATATTACCTTCTAGCACTATGAGTATTAATCACAAGTTTGGAAGGTTCCAGTTCAGTTCCAGCTTGACTTCTCTGTGTCATATATCCAAACTATCTGATGTCTTCAGCAATAAGGTCTTATTATTCATTTCTGGTAAGAAATCAAGAACAATGACAATAGCCTATATTGATTTGGGGGTCTCTGGGGCCTCCTTGACTAAGGATTCATGGGGGAGGTATCTCATACATGGCTCTGGAACTTTTATTTTATAACACTGTGCCTTTAGAATGTGATACACTTCTGGAGAGTACTTTTATTTACATTTGTTATATTTTATATTTTAAATTCATGATACATTTTTTGGTTGGACTATAAAGTAGTTTCTTTTTTTTCATGTATCATTAGTTCTGGCTAACTGTCCCGCCCATCACCACTTTCTCTCAATTCTTTACTTCATCTCAGTTAAGAATCCCCTGCCCCAAGTGTTCCCCCTTTCTTTCATATCATCAGCTCATATTTGAACACTTGGTCCCTGTCTGGTGTCACTATTTGGGGAAGTTCTAGAATCTCTGAGATGAAACTCTTACCTGGCAGAGTTGGGTCCTTGGGTGGGTCTTTGGGGTATATGGTTACGGGCTGCTTTGTGGATTCTTTCTCTGCTTTCTGGTCTGAAGTAATGCAAACAGAACTTGTAGACCACAAAATCACACTGCCATGGTGTTCCACCTCACCACACAGAGCCAAGTAATCACAGTCTGACCCCTCTGAACCACGAACCAAAGTAAATAACTCCTTTCAAATTGCTTTTATTAGGTGTTTTCTCACAGTTATGTGAAAGTAGCTAATATAGAAATTGGCAGAGAAGTGGGATTGTCATTGAGAATAAATTCAGCCATGTACTTTTTAGATTTATAACAGTGGCTTGGAAGAGGAATTTGGAAATTTGGAGAGGTAGGCTAGAAAATCCCGGGAATGCTATAATCGGGATTTAATGGATGATTTTAGTGGGGTTATAGAAAGCCAAAATGACAGTAGAAATGCAGCTAGTAATACCTATATTCAATACATTTCAAATACAGGGGAATCTCTATTGGGAATAGGATTAGAAGCCATTCATTTTATATTCTGGTAGAGAATCTGTCTCCATTTTGTCCATGTCTAGTAAATTTGAGTAAAAATGAATTTAGAAATAATGGACTAATTTGTTAGAGACAATTACATGATAGTAAAACATGGAGGGTTTGACACAATTATTGCTGACTGCTTTTAGCAAGGTTTATAGTGACGACTGGAAGAAAAAAGCAGAGGGCAAAGATGTGAGAAACACTCAGTTCAAAGAGAAGAGGAGTATATAAAGGTGAAGAAAAAGAAGCCATAATTTTTTAAACAGATCAATACCATTAAAGAAGAAACAACTACTTAAAAATAAAACAATAAAGTGGAGTTCTGGGAGGATATTTGGGAATAGATTAGAAATTAAGTTCAATAATAGAATTATAAAAGACTTTGTCTTGATGAAAGAGTACATTAAATACATTCTGTTCTAACGGGGTAGTCTAGAGATGGATTTTGTTTTCCTTTTTTCTGTCTTCAGACACTTAGGCTCCTGTATCCATGGTCACTACAGTGCCTGGGAAATTCCTGAGCTGACAGCAGAATTTGGTGACATAAATGTGATGTGGATTTTGCAAGAATGAGGAATCCAAGAGTTTTGGGGATTATGGAGGCTTCTACCAAGGTTCCCAGTGAAAGTCTGTGAAGCCACGCAATGTATAGCAAGCTCGAATTCCCTGAAGAAACCTCCAGAGAGGAAGGTAGATAAAGTTGTGCGGGTAAATTTTAAGCCAGAGTAAATAACCCCAAGATATTGAAGGCATCAGAGCTGTGAAGCTCTGTTTATGAAAACTGTAGGCATTGAGTGGAGCCAGGCCAAGACAAATGCCAACTGGGCCACAGCCCAAGAAATACCATTGGAGCTGCACAAGCCTTTTAAAACTCACATGATGCTCTTTTGTGCAGCAGTCCTGGACATTAAGCTGTAAGGATTGATGTTTACCCCACTTGGATTAGGTCTTGCTTCTTTCTAACACTTCCTTTCTTGTGTCTCTTGCCCTCTTGTTATGTGGATGCTTTCTATGTGTCATTGTATGTGAGAATTTATTCATCCTTTTTTGTTTTGTTTTTGAGTAGCTCACTATTAAAATAATTCCTTCAATTTCAGTAGATATTCTAGACTTAGATTTTTGAACAGTATTGGGAGTGTTAAGACTGTGTGAATATTTTACATGGGCCTAGAAGCATTTTGTATTATGAGATGGCCATGAACTTTTGTGGGCCAGTATTATAATGCTATGGTTTGAATGAAAAATATTCCTATAGGCTCCTGCAGGCAGGCCTTTCCACCACACCCCCCATTGGACCTTGTAATCTAAAAGTCCCACTCTACCCTCCAAACCCACCCATTCCCGACAATCTCAGTGGCTCCTTGAGACACAGACTCTGCCAGCACCAATTGGACCAGGAAACACTGCCTGCACCAATTGGACCATAGCTGCTCCCTGAGACACAGACACCACCTACATCAATCACAGGAAGAGTGCTCCCTGGATGCATTGATACCATCTGCACCAATTGGAGGAGGAGATGGGTAGAAGCTAGTGCAAGAATACATTAAACAACATAAAGAACAATATGGCACCACTAGAACCTAGCAGCTCTACAACATCAAGACCTGAGCATCCCAATGTAGAAGAAGCAGAAGAAAACAACCTTACAAGTAACTGGAAGAGGACATACAAAATTCCCTTAAGGAAATCAAGAAAAAGACAAACAAAAAATTGGAAGAAATCAATAAATCCCTTAAGGAAAGCCAAGAAAACTAGGAAAATATAATCAAACAGGTGAAAGAAACAGTTCAAGACCTGAAAAGTGACAGAAGCCATAAAGGAAACACAAATCAAGGGAATTCTGGAAATGGAAAATTTGAGTAAATGAACAAACTACAGATGTAAGCATAACCAACAGAATGCAAGAGATGGAAGAGAGAATCTCTGGCATTGAAGATGTGATAGAGGAAATAAATTCATTAGTCAAAGAAAACATTAAACTCAACAAAGTCAAAACACAAAACATCCAGGAAATCTGGGACACCTTGAAACGACCAAACCTAAGAATAATGTATATAGAAGAAGAAGAAGAATACCAGCTCAAAAAATACATTTAACAAAATCATAGAAGAAAACTTTCCCAACATAAAGAAAGAAATGCCTATGAAGATACAAGAAACTTACAGAATGCCAAATAGACTAGGCCTCAAACTAAGTCTGCTTGTGACGTAATAATCACACCACTAAGCATACAAAATAAAGAAAGAATATTAAGAGCTGCAATGGAAAAAGGCTAAGTAACATATAAAGGCAGACCCATCAGAATAACACTCAACTTCTCAATGGAGACTCTGAAAGCCAGAAGATCTTAGACAGATGTATGTAGACACTAAGAGACCATGGATACCAGCCCAGACTATTATACCCAGCAAAACTTGAAATCACTATAAATGGAGTAACCAAGATATTCCATGAGAAATGAGATTTAAACAATACTTACCCACAAATCTAGCCCTACAGAAAGCATTAGAAGGAAAACTCCAATCTAAGGAAGTTTGATGCACCCACAAAAACACAGGCATAATCCCACACCAGCAGATACTCAAGAACGGAAACACACACACCACCACCTCCAGCAGCACCACAAAATAACAGGAATTAACAATTATTGGTCATTAATAACTCTTAATTTCAATGGACTCACTTGGCCTACCAAAAGAAACAGGCTAACAGAACTGATATGAAAACAAGATCCACCCTTCTGCTGCATACAAGAAACACATCTCAACTTCAAAGACAGACACTACTTCAGACTAAAGGGTTGGGGAAAAGATTTTCCAATCAAATGGACTAAAGAAGCAAGCTGGAGTAGCTATCTTACTATCTTGCAAAATAGACTTCAAACTAAAATTAATCAAAAGAGGTGGAGGAGGACATTTCATATTCATCACAGGAAAATTCACTAAGATGAAGTCTCAATTCTGAATATTTATGCCCCCAATATAAGGGCACCCACATATATAAAAGAAACATTACTAAAGCTTAAATCACAATCAAAACCCACACATTAATACTGAAAGACTTCAACACCCCACTCTCGCCAATGGATAGGTCTGCCAGACAGAAACTTTTACAGAGAAATAAGGGACCTAACAGAAGTTATGACTCAAATGGACTTAACAGACAGCTGTAGAAAATTTCACCCAAACACAAAACAATATACCTTCTCAGCACCTCATGAAACCTTTCCTAAAATTGACCACATACTCTGTCACAAAGCAAATCTCAACAGACAGAAAAAAATGGAATAACCCCCTGTATCTTATCATATCACCATGGCTTAAAATTAGAATTCAACAACACCACAAATTACAGAAAGCCTACAATCTCATGGAAACTGAATAATGCTCAAATGAATCACCACTTGGTCAAGGAAGAAATAAAGAAATTAAAGACTTGCTAAAATTCAATGAAAATGAATGTACAACATACTCAAGGACACTATGAAAGCAGTACTAAAAAGAATATTCATAGCTCTAAATGCCTACATAAAGTTAGAGAAATCTCAAACTAGTAACTTAACAGCACACTTGAAAGCTCTAGAAGAAAAAGAAGCAAACTCACCCAGGAGGAATAGACACCGGGAAATAATAAAATTGAGGGCTGGAATCAATAAAGTAGAAACAAAGAGAACAATACAAAGAATCAAACAGTTGGTTCTCTGAGAAAATCAACAAGATAGACAAACCCTTATCCAAACTAACCAAAAGGCAGAGAGAGCATATCCAAACTAACAAAATCCGAAATGAAAAGGGGGACATAACAACTGACAATGAGGAAATCTAGAGAATCATCAGGTCATACTTCAAAAACCTGTACTCCACAAAATTGGAAAATCTAAAAGAAATGGACAATTTTCTGGATAGATACCACATACCACAATTAAATCAAGACTAGATAAACAATTTAAATAGACCAATAATCCCTAAGGAAATAGAAACAGTCGTTAAAGGTCTCCCAACCAACCAACCAAACAAACAAACAGAAAACAAAACAAAACAAAAAAAAACCCAGGCTCAGATGCTTTCAGTGCAGAATTCTACCAGAATTTCAAAGAAGAGCTAATACCAATACTCTTCAAATTGTTCCACACAATAGAAACAGAAGAAAAATTGCCAAACTCCTTTTATGAGGCTACAGTTACCCTGATACTCAAACCACACAAAGTTGCAACAAAGAAAGCAAATTACAGACCAATCTCCCTCATGAAGATTGATACAAAAATACTCAACAAATACTGGCAAACCAAATCCAAGAACACATCAAAAAATTATTGACCATGATCAAGTAGGCTTCATCCCAGAGATTCAGGGTTGACTCAACATACAAAAATCTGTAAATGTAATTTGCCATATAAACAAACTGAAAGAAAAAAACACACATGATCATCTCATTAGATGCTGAAAAAGCCTTTGACGAAATCCCTTCATGATAAAGGTTTTAGAAAGATCAGGGATACAAGGCACATACCTAAATATAATAAAGGCAATATACAGCAAGCCAACATCCAACATCAAACTAAACAGGGAGAAACTGAAAGCGATTCCACTTAAATTCAGGAACAAGACAAGGCTGTTCATTCTCCCCATATCTATTCAATGCAGTACTCAAAGTTCTAGCTAGAGCAATAAGACAACAAACGGAGATTAAGGAGACAGAAATTGGAAAGGAAGAAGGCAAACTTTCACTATTTGCAAATGATAGGATAGTATACATAAGTGACCCCCCAAAAATCTACCAGGGAACTCCTAAGACTTATAAACACCTTCAGTAATGTGGTGGGATACAAGATTAACTCTAAAAAATCAGTAGCCCTCCTACATACAAATGATAAATGGACTGAGAAAGAAATCAGAGAAACATCACCCTTCACAATAGCCCAAAATAATATAAAATACCTTGGGGTAACTCAAATCAAACAAGTAAAAAACCTATATGACAAGAGCTTTAAGTCTTTAAAGAAAGAAATTCAAGAAGATGTCAGAAAATGGAAAGATCTCCAATGCTCATGGATAGGTAGAACCAACACAATAAAAATGGCAATCTTATGAAAAGCAATCTACAGATTCAAAAATATCCCCATCAAAATCCCAATATAATTCCTCACAGACATGGAAAGAACAAAACTGAACTTCATGTGAAAAACAAAAAACCAGGATAGCTAACACAATCCTGTACAATAAAGAAACTTCTTGAAGCTGACTTCAAGCTCTACTATAGAGCTACACTAATAAAAACAGCTTGTTGTTGGCATAAAAACAGACACATAGACCAATGGAATCTAACTGAAAACCCTGACATTAATCCGCACACCTACAAACACCTGATTTTTGACAAAGAAGCTGAAATTGTACATAGAAATAGAAAAAAGAAAGCATCTTCAACAAATGGTGCAGGCATAACTGGATGTCAACATGTAAAAGATTACAAATAGATTCATAACTATTGCCATGCACAAAATTCAAATCCAAGTGGATCAAGGACCTCAACATAAATCCAGTTACACTGAACCTGATAGAAGAGAAAGTGGAAAGTAGCCTTGAACACATTGGCACAGAAGACCACTTCCTAAATATAATACCAGTAGCACAGACACTAAGAGCAACAATCAATGAATGGGACCTCCTGAAACTGAAAAGCTCTCTAAGGCAAAGGACATGGTAAATAAGATAAAACAATAGCCTACAGAATGGGAAAATACCTTCACCAACCCTATATCTGACATAGGGCTCATCTCCAAAACATATAAAAAACTAAGGAAACTAGACATCAAAATACCAAATAATCCAATTAAAAAATGGGCTACAGCTCTAAACAGAGAATTGTCAACAGAAGAATCTCAAATGGCTGAAAGACATTTAAGGAATTGCTTAACATCCTTAGTCATAAGGGAAATGCAAATCAAAATGATTCTCAGATAACATCTTACACTTGTCATAATCCAAAGTGTTGATGTCAGCGTAGGTTGGAGAGGATGTGGAGTAAGGGGAACACTCCTTCACTGCTGGTGGGAATGCAATCTTGTACAGCCACTTTGGAAATTAGTATGGTGACTTCTCAGAATATTGGGAATCAATCTACCTCAAGACCCAATGATACCACTCTTGGGCACATACCCAAGGAATGATCAATCATACTACAAGGAAATTTGTTTAACTGTGTTCATAGCAGCATTACTTGTAATATCCAGAACCTGGAAGCAACCTAGATTCTCCTCAACCAAAGAATAGATAAAGAAAATGTGTTACATTTGCACAATTGAGTATTACACAGCTGTACAAAATACTGACATCATGAAATTTTCAGGCAAATGAACGGAACTAAAAATTATCATTGTAAGTGAGGTAACCCAGACTCAGAGAAACATGGTACATACTCACTCATAAGTGGATACTAGATGTAAAGCAAAGAATAATCAGACTGCAATCAACAGCTCCAGAAAAGCTAGCTAACAAGGAGGACCCTAAGAGGGACTCATAGATTGCCCTGGGAAGGGGAAACAGATGAGATCTCCTGAGTAAATTTGGGGATGAGTGGGGCAATAGAAGGTACAGGATAGGGGATGAGAACATAAGGGAATTTGATGGTCGAGCTGCAAGAGGGAAGGAGTAGGCAAGCAATGAAAGAGCTATCTTGATAGAGGAAGACATCATCAGGATAGGGAGAAACCTGGTGCTAGAGAAGTTCCCAGAAACCCACAAGGATGATCCCAGCTTAGACTACTAGCAATAGTGGAGAGGGAACCTGAACTGGTCTTCCCCTGTAATCAGATTGGTGAATGCCCTAACTGTCATCATAGAGCCTTTATCCAGTAACTGATGGAAGCACATGCAGAGATCCACAGCCAATTGGAGATCCAGGCCAAGTTCCAGGAATCCAGTGGAAGAGCAGGAGGAGAGATCATACAAACGAGAGGGGTCAAGATCACAATGGGGAAATCTACAGAGACAATTGAACCAAGCTGTTGGAAACTAACAAACTATAGAACAGATGTGGAGCCTGCATGGGACCAAACTGTTCCCTCTGCTTATGGGAGACAGTTGTGTAGCTTGGTCTGTTTGAGGGGCCTTAATCCCTGGTATATGAGCTGACTCTTTGGAGCCCATTTCCTATGGGGGGGATGTCTTGCTCAGCTTTGATGCAGGGGAAAGGGACTTAGACCTGCCTCAAGTGAATGTACCAGGCTTTGTTGACTAGCCATGGGAGGTCTTACACTTTTGGAGGAGTGGATGAGGGTGGGTCATGGGGGGGAGAAAGGGGAGAGTGGGAGGAGAAATGGGTGGGGGAACTTTGGTTGGTATGTAAAATGAAAAACAAATTAAATAAATAAAAATATTTTTAAAAAAGAAAATATCATAACAAAGTTTGAAAAAAATGGTCAACAATTAAGAGTACTTCCAGCTCTTCCAGAAGACCTGAGTTCTACTCCTAGCATCCATGCTGGCTCATTGCCACCTATAACCCCAGCTTTAGAGGTTCCAATTCTCTCTTTTGAGAGAATTGCCTCTGCAAGCACCCTCACACACATGATATATGTTCACTCAAATGCACACCCACACGCACGCGCGTGCACACACACACACACACACACACACAAGAATATATTAGTATTGTACAAAATATTGACACCAAACAGTACTCCTATATAGTACACAATAGAACACAAAGATTCCTTTGACTTAATTGCATTTTTTGGTTACTATTATATATTTATTTCTTCCCATTCTTTCTATACTTACTAATGGTTTCATTTTCTTTGTAAACTTTCTGATCATACTCTTTTGTGAGAAGTCATATGTTTCAAATGTTTGTTCATAAATATGCATAATTTTTATAATATATTTGCTCATTTATTTATAACTGACATCCCATTGATTTCAGATACTGTCCCTATCAGATTTGTTATTGTTATGTAGTTCTTGCCTGTGTCCGTTTTTATATTATGAAATTTGCTTTATATTCGTTGACACAATTTATATTTGTGTTGTTTTCCTTTGTCTTCTGTATTTATATTTGATCTCTAATTTGTTTCATAAAGTATTTTGAGAAATTGTACCTGATTATTTTTAAGTCTCTTCTTGTCTTAAAATATAGAATAGAAAAAAAATTTTCTTCTCTTTCTCTATCTTTGATATCTGTGTGTGTGTGTGTGTGTGTGTGTGTGTGTGTGTGTGTGTGTATTTATATGCAGGGATTTTTGGTGATGCTGATTTGTTGTTCATTTTACATCTCTCATCATTTTCTAGGTTTTGTATATTTGTTATTTGTTTCTGGTCTCATTTTTTTCATGTCTTCTTTAAGAATTTCCTGAAGGGGCTGGAGAGGTTTGTAAACAGTTAAAACCTTTTGCTATTCAGTTAAAACCCAGGTCCAGTTCAACACCCAAATGGTGGCAACAATTGCCGGTAATATCCAATTTTAGGGGGATCCAGTGCTTCCTTCTTGCCTCTATATATATTGCATGCATGCAGTGCACACAAACACATACTCTTTCTATATATAGAGATAAAATAAATGAATAAATGATAAATATGAATTGATTTGAAATTGTTTATTTTTATTTATGATTAGCCATCACTGATAATTTTATTTTTTTCTTATATAAGTCTTTCACTATTTACATATATATTCAACATCTATGATTATGTTATTCATTTTTACTTTTCCTGATTCTTAATAATTACTAACATTGTACATAAACAATTCTTAAATGTTTTCTGAAATAAAATTAAGGCTAAGGAACACAGATGCCAGTTGAAGCAATGAACACTTAGGACATGTTCTCATGTCACTGCTTGGTCATGTTTGCAAAGAGTCTATTCTTACCCATCTTTCCCCTCATGTGCTGAACACCTATCTTCAGATTTTTTTCACAATACAAAACTGGCTGCTGCATGTGGCATCGTGAGCCCATATTAGTTTATTTTCTGTGGGATTTGATCAGCTGTCAACATGTTTGTAAAGTGAACACTCCCCTGTGCTCTGCTTTCTGAAAAAGATGGCTAGTCTTTGCGGCTTTCCTTCCGCCTTTTCTCACTTATCAACTTTGCTTTAGAACACCTATATCCATTCACACCTCCCAGCGAAGGAGTCTTTGATTTTTAGACAGCTATCCCATCTACTCTCAGTCGTCCCTGCACTGTTTAAATTGATTTAGGAGTTTTCACTTGTTCTGGCACCTTCTCTCATTTTTTGCCCTAATGATTTTCAAGATTGCATGTGGAATTTGTTACTTATGTCGCAGATGCATTCTACTCTCATTGAAGCTGCACAGTGTACATGCTTTCTTAAAAAAATTATTTTATATTTAATTTAATTTTACATATCAGCCACAGATTCCCCTGTCCTCCCTTCTCCCCCCCTTCCCCCCATCCTCCCTCCATCTCCCCCAATCCTCCCCTCAAGTGTACATGTCTTTATTGCAGCTATCATTACATAAGAAATTTCCAAAGGGTAGAATGTTCAAACCATGCAGTAAAAAATGACATAAAAAATAATATTTTGAACTTGGGTAAAATATTGGTAAACAGAACATGATTTAACTACTTGTCTTTGGAAGTCTGCTACTATTGTGAAATTTTAAATTTTCTAAGGGATCAGGTGTTCCCACTTTGTGGTGGGTGTGCAGATTGTCAAAGTCAGGACCTAAACATAGAATGTCAGCCCATGCCAATGGCCTGAAAATTAGCATTCAAGTAGCAGTAGGATTTAGTGAGGAAAAATGGTACATTTGTGATACTATTTGGCTTTATTATAAAAAGACTATGGAATTGCACCAAAATGGCTGGTCATCTTTATAACACTATTAAAATCATCATATTTTATTGGTTGGATTTTTGGGTCAGGCACAAGTGATAGAAATTGGATTCAATCATCCGAATAAAAAGAGAAAAAAAAATCATTCTTATGATTTGGAATCCTTGGCTTGAATCCTATGCTTCAATCATGTCAGATCCAGGGACTCTAAAAATGTCTACAATATCTAACCAAGAAGCTATTTCCACTTGATATCCACTTGCAAAAGAAACATTAGTTTTCTCCAATGGAATTTCACTGGGCTTATTAACCACACTTAAAGTTATGTGTGATGTTCCATGCTCAGTTGTAGATGGCTAAAAAAAAAAAAATGAACTCAACATTTTTTTTTTTCAAACTTACTGTCTCATACTGCTTGGGCATGATTTGTCTTACTGGTCTTTTGCTTGTATGTTATTGCTTCTGATATTGTGTTTTTATAGGTGTGTGTATATGTTTCTTCAGCTTTCTCTTTGTTATTTCCTTTTTATTCTGTTTTGTTTGTTTTTCTGTTCCTTTTCTAAAAAGAGAGAGAAAGAAGGTGTGGAGTTGGTTGGGTGGGGAGGAGGGAGGAATCGGAGGGGTTGGGGGAGGCAAAACCTGAATCAGAATATATTGTATGAAAATTTATTTTCAATAAAAATGCAAATAAAAAGTCTTGCTGCAAAATGTTATCATTCCAAGTCATTCAGAATAATTATCTTGATAGATAATTTTGTTCCACTGATACCCAAACATGAAAATTTCCTGTTTATATTGTTCACACACTTTAGGTCAAGCACCAATGCAACTGTATAGCTATGAGCAGTAGAGTCTCACACAATTAATAAGAAACATAGGATGTTTGCTTATGTTAATAGGATGTCTGTAAAACAAAAATTATACCTGGTGTTAATGAAGACATTTCAATATAACAAATATAATGTGATCTTGGAGAAAAGCTTTACATTTCTACCTCTAATGTATACAGAGCCTCTGAAATCAGTTCTGTTTTATTTCATTTTTAAGTGGATTGAGGGAAAAATAAATTACGCAGACTGGGTGGCTTCCGTGGTTTTGATTCTTTAGCTTCAGGCAGGAAAACCAAAAACTTGAACTAGTTACTCTGATATTTTCAAGATTTTCTGGGAATCCTGACTTAAAAATGTTCTTTTGTTTCTGTTGAAGATGAATGCACTAACCTGCATAGCTTCTTAAGGTTGTCTTGAAGTGGGAAAATGGGTCATTACTGAGGGTAGGTCATTTAGATGCAAAAGGAACTATCACTGTGGCAGCAGTAGGTCACTATGTCTTTGCTAAATCTGCCTTATGTCTGAACTTTTCTTGTGTGAGATTATGTATTAGTTACTTTTCTGCTGCTGTGATGAAACACCATAAGCAAATGTAACTTATGGAAGAATTTATTTTGTACTTCCCTCAACGAGCCTACAACACCTAAACCTCTCCAAACAGTGCCAGCAACTGGGGATCAAGTGTTCAAATGCTGGGGAATGTGGAAGACATCTTTTATTCAAACTACCACATATGATATGTGTCTTTAATTTTTATTATCATATATTTCAAATATTATTTTACTCACAATCAAGAATACCGACTTGATCTCATGTGATACATTCTCCACTTCAATAAGATATGTATGAAATATTTTTGAGGGTTTGACTGAAACAAATTGATAAGCTATAGATGAACAATGGCCTTAGAGAACTTGGTAGTCAACTCCAGAGGAAATAGTATGCTCCCGATTTAGGAAACTGTATGAGAACTTGATTTTAGTTGTAAGATTATTGGCACCTCATAACACTGGGAATTTCTGTATCACACTCTGCAACTTGGTGATTTCCCAGAGCTTAAATCCAAGTGAGCTCATATACTTGCAGACAAAAAGAATCAGAAAGTTCAAAGTACAAGTTAGAGTCATTTGATATTTGTTTCTTAAATCTGTAAATGCCTTCTCAGAAAGGCTAGTCATAGTATTCTAAAATATTATAGATTACATTTCTTCCTACTCAAGAACACTTCAATATCTTCTGAATTGACATTTGAGTAGGAGGTGGCCAGCTTCTGTCTTAGTTGTTGATTTGGCTATGACATTTCCACATTGCTTTTTCCCCTCATATCCTTATTTCGGACCACCGAGCTTGCATGACCAACGTATAAAGCACATTACACATATAGTACTGTAGCTTCCTTCAGCTTGTTGCTCCTGAACTCATTATGGTTATATGCACACTGATACTGCTGTGCATGTAAATACAACTCAGAATGTTTGCTTTAATTTTAAATGCCTATATGATCTGGCTTCCAGATGGAAAATATTGAAGATAATTTTATTTTTCATTTCCATGGTAGTTCAGAATTCTAAATAAGCAGTCATTTCCCCCTTTTAACTCTAGTTCATTTATGCTTTCTCAGTTGTTCTCAGAGTACATATTCTAGTTTGTATCTTCAAAGGTAATCAAAGTTGTTCAAGTAGTTGTGTGAAATTGTAAAAAACATAATTAAACTCACTGTGTGCTAAATAACAAAATGAGTTTCTAACAAGAAAGAATCTTCCAAAAACATGGATGCCTACAATTTGAAAACACTGGCAATACTATTTGCCAATGGGGAACAATAGTTTAAAATATGTAGGTTTATTATTATATTTGTTCTCCTCATAAACAAATACTGTATTCCATGTTGTAGAGAAGCCGCAGCACAGTGAGTAAGTTCTCTGAGGTCAGGTAGCTACTTAGTGGCCAGTTTCTGTACATTCAGAACTTGACCCCTTGATCATAGGTATTACTGCTTTTCAGGAGGGTAACAAAGGCCAGGCAGAGAGGAGGGTGATAAGATGAATGTGAAGGAAGGGAAAGAGGTTATCTTTTAGACCAGGGTATATCCACTTCAGAATTTGACACCTACATACTGGAACCTAAGAGGAAGGTTCTTGAAGATTGTATGTGTGTGTAGCTTTGTGCTGGAGTAAATTCATGCAACATTTGCCTTGAGAAAAGATACACACACATAGACTCACTACTGTCACAAAATAGGTTTGCAATGAGGCTGAATAAAATAGTCCAATCTCAGCTAACAACATCTGAAGTCATTAATAATATATGTGACCTTTATATCAGCCTTTTCAATGATATATTCTTGTATCTTCTGTTCTAACATTTGTTCTTTTTCAGAAGACTGAATTCAGAGTGTTCAAAAGAAATTAATAGTGAATGAATTGAATGGGTGTTTATTTGTATTGATTTCCTTTCTTTTCTCATTTAGTTAAAACTATTTTTATTCATGTGTATGTGTTAGTATGTCTTCTCTCTCTCTCTCTCTCTCTCTCTCTCTCTCTCTCTCTCTCTCTCTCTCTCTCTCTGTGTGTGTGTGTGTGTGTGTGTGTGTGTGTGTGTGTGTGTGTGTGGTGGTAAACATGCTTATGTGTGAGCACATACTATATATCCAGCATGCTTTTGATTGCTGATGTAACATATCATCATGGGAGTGGAAAAGTAGAAAAACATATAAAGAAATAAATATAATCATCTGGATAGTGAAGAATTTTTTTCAAACGCAATTAAAATGATCTGCATAACTGTTTGATAAAAGAGACAAATGATTGAGTGACATCTTTGCTTTGAGTGATTATGTCATTCTTCCATAATAAAATGATCCTGTGGTTACAATACAGTCTTGTGGGAAAAAAAGTCTAGAGGAAAATGAACAATAAACTGGTTTCAATTATAAGACAAGGCTAGAGAAAAAAATATTAGCTCTTTTTTTCCCTCTCTGCATTCACACATACTCCATATACCATGCATTTACCCTTTGTGACTGTCTTAATTTTGTTTCTGTTCCAGTGACAAAATATCCTAAAAGTAGCAAGGATTTGAGTTCACAGACCTATGTTACAGGCCATCACTTTAGAGGGGTCACAGTGGCAGGGTCTTGAGGAAACTGGTCACATTTCATTCATGGTCAAGAGGCAGAGAGGAACAAATTAACACATGCATGCCAGTGCTCAGTTTTACATACAATTCACAGAATGGTGTCATGGTAATGATGCCATCCACAGTGGGCAGGTCTTTCCAACTCAATAAATGCAATCAATATAATTGTGCCCACAGAACAACATGATCTGGATGGTCCCTCATTGAGACTCTAATTCCTGGTGATACTAGACACTGACAAGATGACAATTAAAATGAACCATCATAATGATCAAGATGTGTATATTTCTCTCTACTAGCAACCAATCAACAGATACCAATCAGATGTCCAATGCTTTAATTCAATTTCCACATCCTGTTCCTGAATAGAGCCTTGCATCTCAATGGGTGTCAAGTCCTAGGTGATGACTCCCCACTTTAGATGCCAGTTGTAAGTTTTAGATTGTTTTAGCTGTGCTCCTGAACACATGGCTCTAAATTGGGGGACTACTTCCCCAGAATTGGTTAATCTTCTAGGACAACTACAGACCTCTGGACAGCATTTTCTAGGCATTTCATGGTTTATTACAAAGAACATAACAAACACTATAGATAAAGAGCAAGAAGAAGAAACGCATAGGGAAAGAAATGTGGGAAAGCCACCCTTCAGAAGCATCCATGAACTCAGCAACCTGAAAGCTCTCCAAAGTCTGTCTTATATTTTATCTATCTTATCTATCTAATCTACCTATCTAATCTATCTATCTATCTATCTATCTATCTATCTATCTATCTATCTACTCAACATGGCTTTATTATGTGGGTACATTGATTATGGCATTGGAAAATGCTTATCCATTTGATCTTGGTACTCTCTTTTCTCCTTGGAGTTTGCTGGGTGGAGTGAGACTGAATGTCTCAAACCTCTAACTACTCTTTGGGCATTTTGCAACTCAACTCCAATTCTGAAGCTATCTAGATTCAGATATCTCTTATCTAATAAGTATAAAAAAGACTCTTGTTACACCAAAGATTGCAAAGGTTTTAGGAGCTTTGTGTCACGAACCACAAACAGATATCAAGTATATATTCCTCCCGACAGACAGGCTTTTATTGGAGGTTCCCATTAATGTTTCAGCTCACTAACAATTCCTTAGAATAAGTGTCAGGAGTCAGTAGAAAACAGGCTGGATAAATCATATTAGCTACTGTAATATCTTAATATACCTCTCGATGATCTCTCTTCAGATCACTGACCTGTCATGTGTAGATAGGATTTGAAAAGCACATATGGTGTTTTGTCTTTGATTTTTCTCTTTTCAGCATTACTGACATAAGAAGTGATTCTTTTCCTATCGATGGGCACGCTTAAAATATAGGACAGGTTTTGTGCTATTACTATAGATTGTATCTTGGTTTAAACCAGGAACCAGAGAATAAAACTAAAGTAAGTGAAGAAAAAGTATCCCTTGGTTCTTTCAGCAGAAGTGGAACTCCAGTTTGCTTTTGCTCCGGATTCCAATTTATCACTCCTGCTTGGTTGTCTTTATGGCTGTATTCTCTGATGTCCTTTTTTTTTTTGCCACACTGTAAGAGACCAGTAAATTTATCTTTCCCCACTTTCAACAGCCACCTGGAAACTGATGCTTCCCAGTTTTATAACTCTGGACAAGTATTTGCTCCTGGAGTGCAGGACTAATATATTCAACTCACACAGAATTCTTTATTTCATTCTTAATAGGTGGCTTAAAGAGAATCCATCGCCTCGCTCCTGTTTCTCATCCAAAGATAAATATCCTCCATCTGTGCAACCAGTTCAGAAGGCATAAAATATATCATTGATTCTTTGTATACGCTAAATTACACAAGCTCTCAATTCCAGTGAATTCTGTTGCCTTGATTTCCTGCACAACTACTTTCTATCTGAATCATATAAACACTGTTGTTTCTGACGATTGGTGTATTTCACCTGAAATAAGGCAGAGCTCCCATATAGTCTCCTGCCATCCATTCCTGCTTACCCTGTCCATTAGCTGGATTCACTGGTGCCAGGTGATTTTTTTTAAAGGTATGAGATGACTTTATCACTTACTTTCATGGGATACAAGGTCCCTCAGATGTGATACCTAATAAAGATGTTTGACAGCTGGCTACTTCCTGCCTTTTTCTGGCCCTTGTTTTTCCACCTCTCTAGCTAAACGCACACCCCTACTCAAACTATATGATTTTTTCCATTTGCTGGTAGTCACCATATCTTCTTTTTAATTTAATTCTCTATATATGAGTATGTATGACATGTGTGCAGGTATACTGCTTGGGACTTTGTCACTGTGCAATATTTACTTGAGACAGGGTAACAAAGACTATTGGGGTCCAGCCCCTCGATAGCCTTCTTTCAGGGTCCGTGGAAGAATCTACAATAGCTGATAATCTAATTTTAGACTATAAGAATTGAATCTACGTACACGAAACCCTTTAGTCCATTCACTGTAGCATGAATCTTAAAAGTTTTTATTAATAAAAATAAACCTGGTGCTGGGTATTGGAGTGAATGCTGGAAGATCAGAGAAGCAGAACAAGCCACAGCTACCTCACCTTGCCAATTCCTCAGCTGATCCTGTTTCCTTAGAATGGAAGCTTCTGAGTTCTCATCCAAATGGATCTCAGCTGAACTGCTGCTCAAAAGCCTAAGAGCTTAACCAGGCTCTAGTTCCTTGTCCTCACACCTTAAATACCTTTCTGCTTTCTGTCATCACTTCCTGGGATTAAAGTCTCACTTCGTGGTGTTAAAGGCGTGAGTCACCAAGTCTAGCTGTTTCCAGTGTGGTCTTGAACTCACAGAGATCCAGGTGGATCTCTGCCTCTGGAATGCTAGGATTAAAGGTGTGTGCTACCACTGTCTAACCTCTATGTTTAATATCGTGGCTGTTCTGTTCTCTGACCCCAGATAGGTTTATTAGAGTGCACAATATTTTGGGGAACACAATACCACCACAATTCACTTTATTCTTTTGAGTCAGTTCTCTCTCTACACAGCTTCTATTCTGCCCTCTTATTTAACTCCTTTCTTGACTGATTTCTCTCTACATTTTTCTGCTGTTTCCTCTAAGTGCTATCTTAATTCCTTCATCTAGTTCTGCCCCATCTAGGTTCTCATCCATGTAGTTATTGCCCATCTTATCTCTCCCATATCCTTCTTTCTCATCTTGTTCTTCCCCACCTGGCTCTTTTTTGTCTTCCATTTCGTTCTTCTAGTCTCTCTTCTAGTCCTCCAATCTAGTTCTCCTCAAGTCTCTGAGCTTTACAGTTATATACCTGTGCAATAACAATGATCTGTCTAAGGCAAGATCACCAGGCTTGAATTCCCTCAGGGTCAAAAGGAGGGGCAATAAGACCCACACAAAAGAGCAGTAATTGTCAGCCATCATCTGTGACTCAAAAGGGAAGTGGCTAATGGGAAATGAATCAACTGAGGGCTAAATTCAGTTAATAGATCTGAGAAAGGAAGTTTATGTGCTCAAACTATATTCTTAGAAGTGGTCAGGTAAAGTGTTAGGAGTCTCCCAGGGACTAGTGAAAATAAAACTGCCTTATTTTCCTTTGGCTCCTTATCTGTCCAACCTATCTTGGCTGCCACAGTTGTCTGGCAGGATGGGGGAGTGCACTCGGTGACTAGGCACCCTGTGTCACAGCTAGATGCACCTAGTAATTGTTAAAGGGAGATCTGGAACTAGAGATAAGATTTGGAAAAGGAGAAAGTTAAGCTTAATTAGCACATCCACCTGGCTTGGGCAATTGTCACTGTAAATCTTTATCTTCTCTGACAGATGGTCTGTTCTTAAAAAGTCTGGCAAGTTTCTCAGATAAGGTACTTTCGTCCAGAGAAGGTTCTGGCTGGATAGTTTCAGAGAGGCTTGAAATTGGGTGTCAGGCTGTGTTGCTGATATTAGCACAGTTGGGGAAGGTTGTCCAAATATTCCAATAGCATAGGGGAAATTGAGCCCAATAAATGATCAACACACTGTTCTAGAAATGGAGAAGCTACAATAGCAAGCAAGAAATTCATTTCAGGAAAACAGCTAATATTCAAGAGCCAATATCACCAATATTTCCTTGAGTCTTGGCTTCATCCTCTGGAAATGCCCTTGGCTTCTTCCAGGTATTAGCTTTCGCCACAGCCAACTTAATTCGTACTTCATATTTCTGCGGCTCCCAGCAGCAGGGTTTGTCACTGAACCTGGGGGCTAGGTAGGTTGTAAGCAGGCACATAAGTTCCTGTTGGCCCTGTCCCTGCCCCTACAAGGCTGTAAACATGCATGGCTTTGCCTAGTTTTTTTTTTTAATTTATTTTTTATTCTCTCTTTTTATTTATTCTTCTCTCATAAATTACATCCCAACCATAGTTTCCCCTCCCTCCACTCCCTCCAGGCCCCCCCCCCACACACACACAACCTCCTCTCTTCCCCAGATCCACTCTTACTCCATTTCCCTTCAAAAAAAAGGAAAGAAAATAAAATAGCAGGCCTCCCAGGTATCACCTGGTATCACCTGAACATGTCATAAAATGTTACCGTAAGTCTAGGCACAAACCCTCATATCAAGGCTGGAGGAGGCAAACCCAGTAGGAGGAAAAAGTTCCCAAGAACACATGAAAGAGTCAGAGACATCCCTCACTCCCACTGTTAGGAGTCCCACAGGAACACCTAGTTACACAACCATATGCAGAGGACCTAGCTCAGAACCATATGGGTTCCCTAATTTTCATTTTAGTCTCCATGATCCCCTATGAGCCCTGTTTAGTTGATTCTGTGGGCCGTGTTCTCTTGGTGTCCTTAATACCTCTGGCTCCTACAATCCTTCCTCCCCCTCTTCTGCGGGGTTCTCCTGGCTTTGCCTAGTGTTTGGCTGTGAGTCTCTGCATCTGCTCCCATCAGTTGCTGGATAACACTTCTCTGATGAAAATTGGGTGAAACACCAATCTATGGGTATAGCAAAGAACCATTAGTAATTATTTCATTGAAATTTTTTTCTAGTTGTGTTAGGTTCTATCATGGATCTCTGGGCTGTCCATCCTCTCTTTCTTGGCCATTTGGGTGTGGGCTCCCTCTCTTGGCATGGGCTCCATCTCTTAGGATGGGCCTCAAGTTGGACCACTCATTGATTGGCCACTCTTACAAGTTCTCTACCACCATTAACCCAGCACATCTTGTAGGCAGGACAGAGTGTAGGTCAAAGATTTTGTGGCTTGTCATTGTCTCAGCTGGAAGCCTTGTCTGGTTATAGAAGATGGCCAGCTCAGGTTCCACATCCCCCATTTCAAGGACTCTTCACTAAAGTCAATCCTGTAGAGTCCAGGGAGTTTCCACCACACTAGACATCACCTCCCCCTGCAAATGCTCCCCCCGCCCAGTTCCGGTTGTCACTCTCAGTACTCTCTCCCTCAACATCCTCATCCCTCCTGTTCCCATCCCCACCTTCCCCCAGTCCACCTGAAAAATCTATTATATTTCCCCTAGCCAGGGTGATCAATGTGTCCTCCTTATTACTTAATCTCTCTAGGTCTGTAAATTGTAGCAAGATTATCATTTACTTAACAGCTAATATCCACTAATAAGTGTGTACCTACCATATTTGTCTTTCTGAGTCTAGAATACCTCACTTATGAGGATTTTCTCTAGTTCCATCCATTTGTCTCCAAATATCATGTCATTGTTTTTAATAGTTGATTAATACTCTGTTGTGTAAATGCACTACACTTTATTTATCCATTCTTCTGTTGAAGGACATATGTTGTTTCCAGTTTCTGGCTATTATGAATAAAGCTGATATAAACATAGATGAACATGTGTCCTTGTGGTAGGATGAAGCATACTTTGGGTATATGTCCAGGAGTGGTGTAGCTGGGTCTTGGGGTAAATAACTTCCCAACTTTCTGGGAAACAGGCGTCTTGATTTCCAACGTGGCTGTACAAGTTTGTACTCCTAGTATCAATGGAGGACTGTTCCCCTTGCTTCACATCCTTCCCAGAATGAACTGTCACTTGTGTTTTTGATCTTAGCCATTCTGACTGATGTAAAATGGAATCACAGAGTTGTTTTGATTTGCATTGCCCTGATGGCTAAGCATATTGAACATGTCTTCAAGTGCTTCTTGGCCATTTGAGATTCCTCTGTTCAGAATTATCCAGTTAGATCCAAACACCATTTTTAAATTGGATTATTTACTTTGTTGATGTCTAATTTCTTTACACACACACACACACACACACACACACACACACACACGATATTAGCCCTATCTCAGATATGGAGTTGGTGAAAATTTTTTGCCATTATGTGGGCTGACATTTTGTACTATTGATGGTGTCTTTTGCCTTATGGAAGCTTTTCACTTTCATGAAGTCCCATTTATTAATTGTCAGTCTTAATGCCTGCACTATTTGTGTTCTGTTGAGGACGTTGTCTCCCCTGCCAATGCATTCCAGGCTATTTCCCACTTTCTCTTTTATCATGTTCAGTGTATCTGGATTTAATTTGAGGTCTTTGATTCACTTGGATGAGAGTTTTGTGCAGAGTGATAAATGTGAATCTATTTACAGTCTTCTACCTGCTGACATCCATTTAGACCAGCATCATTTACTGAAGATGCCTTCTATTTTCCATTGTTTAATTTTGGCTTCTTTGTCAAAAAATCATGTGTCCATCATTGTGTGGATTTATGTCTAGGTCTTCAATTCAATACTATGTGGTTTTTATTACTACAACTCTGTAGTAGGGCTTGAAATCAGGGATGGTGATTCCTCAGAAAGTACTTTTATTGTACAGAATTGTTTTAGTTATTCTGTTTTTTTTCCATATGAAGTTGAGTATTGTATTCTCAAGGTTTGTAAAGAATTGTGTTAGAATTTTCATGGGGATTGTGTTGAATCTGTAGATTGCTTTTAGTAAGATTGCCATTTTTACTGTATTAATCCTATCTATCCATGAACATGGGAAATCTTTCCATCTTCTGATATCTTCTTCAATTTCTTTCCTCAAGGATATGAAATTCTTATCAGACAGGTCTCTCACTTGGTTGGATAGAGTTAGCCCAAGATATTTTATATGTGGCTATTGTGAAGGACATTGTTTCCCTGACTTCTTTTTCAGCCTGTTTGTTGTTTGTATACAGGAGGGCTACTGATTTTTATTTTTTAGTTAATCTTGTATCCAGCCACTTCAATGAAGGTGTTTATCAGCTGTAGGAGTTCACTGGTAGAGTTTTTGGGGTTTCTTATGTATACTATCATATCATCTACAAATAATGATACTTTGACTTCTTCTTTTCCAATTTGTATGCCCTTGACCTGCTTTAGTTGTCTTATTGTTCTAAGTAGAACTTCAAGTACTATTTTGAATAGATATTTGAGAATGGACAGCCTTGTCTAGTTTCTGATTTTAGTGGAATTGCTGAGTTTTTCTCCATTTAATTTGATGTTGCTAACAGAGTGCTGCATATTGCCTTTATTATGTTTAGGAATATCCCTTGTATTCCTGGTCTCTAAGACTTTTCTTTATCATGAATGGGTGTTGGATTTTCTCAAAGGCTTTTTCAGAATCTAACAAGATGATCATGTGATTTTTTTTCCTTTCAGTTTGTTTATGTCATGGATTACAATGACTATTTTCTTATGCAGAACCATTCCAGCATTTCTTGGATGAAACCTACTTGATCATGGTGCATGATCTTTTGTTTTATGTGTTCTTGGATTCAGTTTGCAAGCATTTTAGTGAGTATTTTTGCACCTGTGTATGTGAGGGAAATTAGTCTGTATTTCTCTCTCCTTGTTGAATCTTTGTGTGGTTTGGGTATCAGGGTGACTATGGACTCATAACTGAACTTGTCAATGTTCCTTCTGTTTCTATTTTGTGAAATAATTTGAGGAGTTTTGGTGTTAGTTCTTCTTTGAAGGTCTGGGAGAAATCTGAGCTAAAAGCATATGACTGTGGGCATTTTCTTTGTGTGTGTGTGTGTGGGGGTGGGGTTGGGAGGTTTTCAATGACTGCTTCTATTTCCTTAGGTGTAATTGGTCTATTTAAATTGTTTATCTGATCTTGATTTAACTTTGGTAAGTGGTATCTATGGAGATTGTTATCCATTTCTTTTAGATTTTCCATTTTTGTGGCGTATACATTTTTAAAGTATGACCTAAAGATTCTTTGGATTTCCTCTGTGTTTGTTGCTATGTCCCCCTTTTTTTTGTTTCAGATTTTGTTAATTTGTATATTCTCTTCCTGTCTTTTAGTTAGTATAGATAAGGATTTGTCTGTCTTGTAGATTTTCTCAAAGAACCAACTCTTTGTTTCGTTGATTCCTTGTATTGTTCTTTTCATTTCTATTTAATTGATCTTAGCCTTCAGTTAGATTATTTCCTGCTGTCTACTCCTCTTGGATTACCTTGCTTCCTTTTGTTCAGGAGCTTTTAGGTGCGCTCTTAAGTTTCTAGTATTAAATCTTTCTAGTTTCTTTGTGTAAGCACTTAGTACTATGAACTTGCCTCTTAGCACTGCTTTCATTGTGTCCTATAAGTTTAGGTATGTTGTGCATTCATTTTCATTGTATTCTAGGAAGTCTTTAATTTCTTTATTTCTCCTTTGATCTAGCAGTCATTTGGTTGAGAATTGTTCAGTTTCCATGAGTTTGTAAGCTTTCTGTTGTTTCTGTTCTTGAAAATCCAGGTTTAATCCTTGGTGGTCTGATAGGATGCAGGTGGTTATTTCAATTTTCTTGTATCTGTTGATAGTTGCTCTTTGAAGGAGTATGTGGTCAATTTTTGAGAACGTTCTGTGAGGTGCTGAGAAGAAAATATATTCTCTTGTGTTTGGGTGAAATGTTCTCCAAGTACCTGTTGTGTCCATTTAGTTAATAACAAGTATTGGCTCCATTATCTTTCTTTTAGTTTTTGTCTGGATGATCTGCTCATTGGTGTGAGTAAGGTATTGATTTCTCCCACTATCAATGAGTGAAGTTCAGAGTGTGATTTAGGCTTTGGTAGTATTTCCTTTACAAACACTGCTGCCCTTGAGTTTGGGCATAGATTTTAAGAATTGAAAGATCATTTTGGTGTATTTTTCCTTTGAAAATGAAATGTTCCTTCCCTGTCTGTTTTGATTAATCTTGGTTTGGAGTTTATTTTGTTAGATATTATAATGACTACACCAGATTGTTTCTTAACTCCATTTGCTTGGAAAATCTTTTTCCATGCCTTTATTCTGAGGTAATGTCTATTTTTGATGTTGAGGTATGTTTCTTGTACATAACAGAAGGCTGGATCCTGTTTTCCCATCCATTCTGTTAGCCTGTGTCTTTTTTTTCCTGGGGAATTGAGTCTATTGATATTGAGAGATAATAATGACCAATGACTGTTAATTCCTGTTACTTTGTTGTTATTGGTGGTGGTGGTAGTGTGTGTGTGTGTGTGTGTGTGTGTGTGTGTGTGTGTGTGTGTGTTTTCCTTCTTTTGATTTTGCTGGTGTGAGATTATTTGTTTCCTGTGTTTTCGTGGGTGTAGTTCACCTCCTTGAGTTGGAGGTTTCCTTCTAATACCTTCTGTAGAGCTGGATTTGTGGATACATATTATTTAAATTTGACTTTATCATGTAATATCTTGTTTCTCCATTTATGGTGATTGAAAGTTTTGCTGAGTATAGTAGTCTGGGCTGGCATCTGTGGTCTGTTAAGAGTCTGCAGGACATATGTCCTGGCCCTTTTGACTGTTAGAATCTCCATTGAGAAGTTGGGTGTAATTCTAATAGTTCTGCATTTACTTTTATGTGTTACTTGCTCTTTTTCCTTTTCAGATTTTAATATTATTTCTTTGTTCTGTATATTTAGTTTTTTGATTACTGTGTGGTAAGGGGACTTGCTTTTCTGGTCCAATCTATTTGGTGTTTTGTAAGCTTCTTGTACCTTTATAGGCATGTCCTTCTTTAGGTTAGGAAAATTTTCTTCTATGAGTTTGTTAAAAATATTTCTGGGTGTTTAATCTGAGATACTTCTTCTTCTACTCCTATTGTTTTTCTTTTAGGTTTAGTCTTTTCATAATGTCCCTGATTTCCTGGATGTTTTGTGTCAGAATTTTTTTAGATTTAACATTTTCTTTGATGTATGTATTTCTTCTATTGTATCTTCAAAGTCTCAGATTCTCTCTTCCATCACTTGTTTTCTGTTGGTGATGTTTGCATCTGTAGTTCCTGTTCACTTACCTAGATTTTCTGTTTCTAGAATTCTCTCAGTTTGTGTTTTATTCATTGTTTCTATTTCCATTTTCAGATCTTGAACAGTTTTATTCATTTCTTTCAACTGTTTTTTTTTTCTCTTGGCTTTCTTTAAAAGATTTATTCATTTCATCTTTAATGACCTTTATCATTTTCATAAAGTTGGTTTTAAGGTCGTTTTCTTGTGCTTCAGCTGTGCTGGAATAGTCAGGGCTTGGTGTAGTAGGATAACTGGGCTCTGATGGTGATATATTGCCTTGACTGTTGTTGATTGTGTTCTTACACTAGTGTCCAGGCATCTGGTTTTGGTGTGATTATAGGTGCAGATACCGATTTTTGAGTTTATCTTTGTTCATTGATTTCTGTTTCTTCTCTGGTGTTCAGGCTGTAGTGGCTTGCAGTTGAGTAGTGAGTCTCCACTTGGGTTAGGGGCTGGATTTCTGATGGCCAGGATGGCCTCTGGTCCAGCAGGGTGTTTCCACTTGAGTTGGGGTGGAGTTCTGGCAGTTGGTATGACCTCTGGAACAGCAGAGGGGAGGGGGCTCTTCTACAGGAGGTAGGAGCCTGTATATGGTTATGGGAAGTGTTGAGGCCACTGGGGGTAGGCTGGGCAGGCACTGAGTGGGGATAGTCCCCGGTGGGTGGCCTGCCAGCAGTTCTGGTGCCTGGTGGGTCCTCTGGTTAAGCAAGGGGCCTCTGCTGGCACAGGGGACTGGACAAGGAGGGGAGGGGTGGGTGTGTGCAAGGTGGATGGGCATTGAGAGAGTAGGGGTAGTTCTCAGGCAAGTGGCCGACCTAGAGTTCTGCTTGCTGGTGTGGCCTATGGTGGACCAGGGGCCTTCTCCTGGAGTTGTGTGCCTGGATATGGTGATGAGAATAGGAGAAGTAGTTGGGGTAGGTGGGTTGGCACTGAGTGAGTGGGAGCAGTGAGCAGGTGAGGGGATTACCTGGTGTTCTGTTGGCTAGTGTGGCCTCTGGTGGAGCAGGGAGCTTCCCCACTGGAGTTTGTGAGTTGGGATATTGCTTTGCTCAGCTTTTATCGTGGGTGTACAAATCAAACTCAGATTCTTGTTCTTCTGCTATAAGCACTCTTCTCTGCCCAGCCATCTCTCCAGCCCTTCACCAGGGCCTTCTTCTAGCTGTTCTGTGCACTCTCGGACATGCTACCCCTACTGTCTATACACCACCCCTCATTTTCATTCACCAGTGTAAGTGTCAGCTTCTTCATCAGAAGGCCTTCCCTCTTAATTTTCCAGATTCAGAAACAGCTCTAAGTGCTCAGCAGCCCATGGTAATCTCTGCGGAGACCCCTCACACTCCATTGCCTCTCCTGCACAGTCAGTCCTCCACTTCCACTGCTTGCAATCCCTTATCCTTTGGATTATGAGAAAGTCAAGTCAAAGTAACTGCTTAGAATAGAACATATTCACACAGTTATCTTAGGTAGCTTAAAGCTGTTTTCTGAATGAATGGCATCTTTGCCTGCATACTAAGGTTCTACAAGGTACACAGCCCGACATATACAACGTTTTTGTTTTCTTTTTAAATTTTATTTTTCAATAGTCCTTGTAGGTCTATGTAGACATGATAATAACAGTTTGTGTATTTTGCCCATAAATTATGTATCTATCTAACTACATTTATATATACATACATTTGCACACACACAAATCATTTTCAAGTTTTAGATAAAATTATCCATTTTAGTCTCTGACTGCAATTATGTTAATTATGCATAAGATGAATACATTATTAATTGTTAATAAAACCATTCTTCACTTATAGGAATTAATATTTTCTGTGTTAAAACATTTGTATAATCGACATATTGGAAAGGAAAAAAATTTGAAAATAACATTTGCTAGTCAAATAAAGAAATTGGAAAATGTCTTCAAATGTGTTTTCTAGAAAATAAAATTAAAATTTCAAAAACCAAGGAATTATTAACATTCATTTGATTCTCTTTATTAGCATAGTTGTTTAGAACACTTTTGGTGAGGTATGCTTATGACCAAGTTCCTCTATTGCTTATGTGTTGTGTGTGACTAATGTTTTCTTGTGTGTGTGTGTGTGTGTGTGTGTGTGCATATACACACAAAGAGAGAATGAGAACAATCTCTTCTACTGCTATTCATCCATACTAGGAGATGTATAGGAATCCTGACAACACTAGCTAGGATTACATAGTTTAGGAATGTAATGTGCAGCATCAAGTTTGAATTCATTTCCCCAGATTGAATCTCATATCATAGTAGAATAAAAGCTTTCCCGTATACACAGAGAAAAAGACTAGATGAGATAAAAGACTGGAAGCACACAGTGAAGAGAGAGAAACCAAGGTAAAGCTCGGAACCGGAAAATATGTTAACAGCAGGGAATGCATTGACATGATAAGAAACAAAGGACAAAAAGTGTATAGGGCAGGTTCGAGAACTAGAAGCCAAAATTAATGACAAAAGAAATAGTCTGTCATTAAAAGTGGAAAAAAAGAGCAAAAAGATCTCTTCATTATAAATATCAAAACTTATTTGATACCTATGATTACTGCATTTTAAGAATGTCAGAATAGATTTTTTTTTTTTGTAGCACTCCTTTAATTTTTTTTTCCCTGAAGTTGGAGAATTGGGAACTTTTGACTCTGATCACACTTTTGTGGTACAGAGAAAAACAGCAAGCCCTTATCATAGCTATGTTTAACTGTTTTGGCTGAGTGCACTAGGACACAGCGATCGCTGTCCTTAATGGCTAGCTGGGTACGGCATTGGGAGCCAACCAGATCTTTTCTCACTCTTGCTAACAGAGTCATTCTACGCAGTACTTCTATCTGATACCCAGGTCTCAACTAAGAGGACCACTAAAGTGGAAAATAAGAAGCTTGGCTCCATCTTAAACATCTCACTTACCCTGAATCTAGCACGTGGTAGTTATTTCATGTGTTCCCTTTGTTAGTATCTCAATACATTTCTGGGGCAAGATTGGGCCATTTTGAAGGCACTGAACAAAAAAAAAAAAGGAGGAGAAAAGACATTCAAAATACACAGATAGTGACTCAAGAGGTTAGAATGTGATAGACACCACTAGCAGAATGAAGTATGGAGAGTTCCAAGGAAGCAGGCAACCCATTCACCTCACTTGTGAGAGCTGGGAAGTCTAAAGGAGGCACGATGTGGGAACCAGGTCCAGAGGAAAGAGCAGCAAGGGGAAGACACGTGGAGAACATGGCCAGGCCCCTTCAACTGTTTGCTACTATTTTTTTTTTTTTTTGAATTTTATTTTACGTGCATTAGTGTTTTGCCATGGGTTTTAGGTCCCCTGGAACTGGAGTTACAGACAGTTATGTGCTGCCATGTGCTTGCTGGGAACTCATCCCGGGTCCTCTGGAAGAGCAGTCAGTGCTCTTAACCACTGAGTCATCGCTCCAGGTTCTTCTGCTTGGTACTATTAATTCATCTGCTCTCACACCAATTTTGCCGATTTTTTCCTTTCATTTTAGCTTTCTTATGATTTCTCTCCTAAATGATCTCCACTAAGAATGAACCAAAACGAATTAATTACTACATCTTTGATAAGTAAATCACCCCCCCCCCCAAAAAAAAAAACCCTGAAACAATAATAAAAAGAGAGCAAAAAAAAGTTTACCTGGTCCTCATTTTACTGTTTCCTGTTTCCACCCTCACTTTAAGATTGCCGAGGCCTGGTTCATTTTAATGTGTTTCTTGACCCCAGGAAAAGTATGTTTATTAAGCTCTTGGTTGGCTCCATTGTGGCTCCATTTTCACGATGATGATCTTGTTCCTACACACAAACTTTGGTATTTCCTAGTCAGGGTCAGAGCAGTGCATGTCTTTGCTTTCCTGAGGTGAAGTGGGCTGTGGCTGTTTCTGTGTGCATGCGCCTTGGGGTATTCATTCCTGGAGGAAAAACCAGTGTGTGCGAGAACCAGAGGTAGCAGGGTAGTAGGGTTGAGAACAGCCCAGGGAGCTGGTGACTAGCCAGCTCGGAGTCCTGAGGTCTTGCTCTCCTCTGACCTTGTGAAGCGCCTTTTTTGGAATACATTGGCACCTAGGAGGCCACAGGTTCCCAGCGGCACCAGCAACAGTTACTCAGTAGAGTCTTGCCCTGCCTTGCTTCCGGGGTGCTCTCCTGGTTTTCATTTAAATATTTCTCTTCAGCTGCCTCCTAAGGGTGGCCCTGCAATTTTTCCTCAGACCAGGGAAACACCTCCTTTTTCTTAGAATGTAAGAAGGGAGGCGGGGGGAAAAAAGGACTTTCCTTGGGCTGAGAGCGGGGATTCCCTGTCCAGGAACGATCCATTCCCACTACGCCCCCAGAAGCTGTAGGCGACCACAGTATAGGATGCTGGTGACACTTGGGAGCCTTCCTCAGACCCCTCTCCCTCTTCCCAAGAAGGGTCTGGAGCTCGGGGGACCGGCTAATGAGCTCGCCCCCATTGGTTGTCCCCAAGGCACCCTCATGCCGTCACTGTGTTATGCTAATGAGGGGGAGGCTCATTGGCTGGGCCTCCCAGCAAGTGCTTGGAAAGACCTGTGCGGGGAGGACCTGTGCAGGGAGAGCGGAGCCCACCGCCTTTGCTCCCGCCTTCGCCCGCCGCCGGGCTGCGCCCAGAGCTCCCTTGCTCGCCGGGGATGCCCTGGTGGGAGGCTCTGGTCCCTGCCTTTCAGGAAAGTGCCTGGCCATCACGCGGCGCTCACGCCCACCACCTGCCCTCTTTCTAGGCACCGCGCGATTTTTCTTTTTTTGGTCGGTGAAGTAACTTTTGCATTCCCGCCTCCCTCCACCCCCCACCCCCCAACCCCAAACGGTCCCAGGGACCAGAGGCGGCGCCGAGCCTGGGGGCGGTTCCTTGGCAGCGCCGGTTCGAGTCGCAGCCAGACTTTTGCTCCTGGGCTAGGTTTGCATCATCCCCATCACACCCTCGGGGAAGAGGAGCCAGCCCCCTTTCCAGCCTCAGCTTCCGGCCGAGCGACCCCTCCCCCTCCGGGTCCCCCCAGGCCCTTTTCCTACCTTTCTCAGCAGGGCACCCCCTCTGCAGCGCTCGCTGCCCCTCGCTGCCCTCCTCCATCTCTTGTTGGATGTTGCCTACTCCTTAAGGAAGGATGGTTGATTTGGAGAGCGAAGTGCCCCCTCTGCCTCCCAGGTACAGATTTCGGGATTTGCTGCTAGGGGACCAAGGCTGGCAGAATGATGACAGGTGAGTGGCCTGGTGCAATGTTCCACAAATACTGCTTGCAAGGGGACAAGACTGGAGGGATGTGGGGAGGATGGAGGGAGAGAAAGGGAGACCAGCTCTGAGGGAGTAAAAGGGACTCTATACCTCTCCATTTTGACTGTAGAGCAGTCGCTGTGGACAAGGAACTCTTTTCCTTTCCACTTTCTCATTCTTCCGATGCATTTGTTGCATCTATTAGATATTCTCTGTCTATCTGTGCTTCCCCTGGTTGTGTATGCTGCTGCAAGCAGAGGTACAATCACATCCAAATGGCACGCAGTTTCAGTGTCAAATGTTTCTCGTTGTTTTCCCTTGGTGTAGCTAATCCACCCCATAAATGTATCCAAGGGGTTGAAAAAAAAATCACAGTAGAAACTTAAGATCTCCTGCACCCACTTTCTTACTCCTTGTCAGTGTTGTCTCGACTAGATGTTTGCTTGCCACTGGGCATTTTCTGCCGTTTAAATATTAGGAGTTCAGGTGGGCAACTGGTTTAAATATGTAACAGGTAGTTTGTGAAGCAAGAACGCTTGGAATAGAAAATACGCCGAACAGGGGTTCTTGTGGCATGATTATCATATTTTCCACCTAAATCCTGCGTATCTCAAAAATGATAACGTAAGTTTCAAAGCTGAAATAACACATTGCCTATGTGTTTTTATCAATGGCATTAAAGCTTTGTGCAATCTAACTTGCAAGATGCTCTCTATAGTTTTTTTTTTTTTAAGAATGGTAATTTCAAATGTCATGTGCCACATTTTCTTGCTTTTAGGTAATATATGTATAACTAAGCTCTCAGCGAAGCTTAAATGATACCCTGAAGTTCAGTTTGGCATTAACGTTCTATTTGAATTAGATGAAAGGTCCATTATTGGTCCAATCTGAAGTCTCTTCTGCATTCACCACTGGGCAATATGCCCTCCGCTTTTTCATCACTTTCTGGGTTCCCAGTACTAACTCATATCCCAATAGTCTGGGGATTCTGTCCTGGACTTCAGTTATGGGCATCTTTCTAGGTCTCACATTAGTAACTTAATGACATATGCATGTATGCTTTGTGGCGGTTACTGTTTCCATTGACTCTCCTCTCTTTAGGTATGCTTAGAAATTTAAAGAACAGGTTCTTGGGTTATTTGCCATGTATCTAAAAGAAGGTGTTAATTGGAACTAATTGGAGTTAACTGGATACTTAAATGGATGTTTAAATGAGTTTGCAGTGCTTACTGACATGTAGATAAACTATCTTGTCCTAGTGAAACAACTTACAGAATTCAGCACAGGGGTTCTGGTGATGGGATTTACATTTCTTTAGGGACTTGAGGCTCATTACGTCTAGAACAGAAATCTGTATAGGAAGTAAGAGGTAGATTGAATCCTTAGAGCACACATTGGCCACAGTGGCATAATGTTATTTATTTATTTTAACTCTATCCCAAATGCTAATTGTTCATGTGGTTGCCCTCACTTTTATCAAGTTTCTATCTTAGTATTTAATGATACAGAGTTGGGGGTAGCTCTGCACTTCTTATATGCCAGTGTGCCACTTTAAAATACTTGGTCACAGTCATTTAAAATTTATATTTGCAAAAGGTTTTGTTTCAGCTTAACTTTAATTTAAAAATCTACTTACATTTATCATTGAAATGAAGTATTTACTATTGATGAACCATTTTAGATGTTCAAAGAGTTTAGAAGATTAAACTGATTTTGGAGACCTTGTAAAAGTTAATGTTAAATTGCATTTATTTTCTTACTTTTATTACTAAGAAATTTTTATCCATTCTACACACCAACCACAGATCCCCCTCTCCTCCATCCTCTTGCCCCCCTAGCTTTACCCCCCAACCCAACCTCCATTCCCACCTCCTCCAAGGCAAGGCATTTATTTTGTTACTAATCTTTGAAGGCGAGATCATTACAGTCAGAGAGAACAGATTTCAGTGTTTTGCTTATACCTCCATAGTTGAGTGGCCTTGGGTAAGTCATTTGGAGATTCTGAGCTTTAGCAATCTTATGTTCATAGTGTGAATATGTACTTCAGAAATGTCTACCTCATGGAATATTGACAAGAAGGAGGCTGGGATGGCACAGGACTAATGTGACACATTGCAGTAGTTCTCATACTTGCCCTGAAAACTAGCCAATTTTTCCAGCAACCAGGAAACCAGGATTCTGGAAGACTGAACACATGCCATGGATACTATCTCTTATAAGATTAAAGATAATTCAAGATAACTCCATTTAAGTTCTTTGTGACTCTGATTCTTCAAAACTCTTAAGCTAAAAGGAACCTTGAGTTTCTTCCATTTGAATTGTAAATGATAAATTCATGGCTTCTACCCTCATTTCTTTCTAAATGTTGGTTCTCTTACAATTCCCAGTTGTACTTCTTTTCTCCCCCTCTTCTTTCTTTCCTGTTTCAGGATCTTAAACTTGTATGTGGTAAGCCATGCCACTTCTGTTTGATAAGAGCACACGTTCCTCTTTGCAATTAAGTCCGAGCAGAGAACTTGATCTACTCAGCTTCACATATTGGTTCAATTCCTAAGGAGTTGAGGAAGAAACACTTCCATGAAGGAGTTTGCAGACTCTCTCCACCAGCCGATGCACTGAGGGCTCTGTTCTTATTTTTTAAACTTCCTTCCACAAATACCTTCTGCGTTGCCTCACCCTGCCCAGTCATTCCAGGAGCACACTGGACATTAAGCGTGGCTGGAGAAGAGGTAGTTAGAGTGACAATGAGCAAACAGGGAGTTGTTTTATATGTATGCTAGTACCTTTCTTCTTGGATAGAATAATTTAGAACATGTTTACTATATTGTGTCCAATAAAATTCTAGTTGCCCACAAGGTTATTGTTGTCTTCCTGCAAAGTTTATAGCCCAACTGACTGCTGTTTTCAGTGTCACTATCCAAATAAATCTCTTTGTTGACTTCTGGGGAAATCAGAATCTAGATGGCCATCTTCTCTATTTAGAATGACATCTAGAGGATGACGGAAGATGTTTGTTCTAACTATAGGGAGGTGAACCTTTTTACCCCCCACCCCACGCTTAAAGAATTTTAAACTCAATCTTAATAGGACATGCTTGAAAAATTAAGTGAGGATGTGATAGATACATGAAGAGGTGATCTTGAAGAGGACATAAAATGCTGATGAGCCTGTTAGGATACAAAAAGTAGCTCAGACTTGTGGCCTGAAACTCACTATAGCTTAGGCTGCTCTCAGATCCATAAACGTCCTTCTGCCTCAGCTTCTCACATGGTGGGTTTGCATGCTTGAGCCATCAAAACTGGCTTGAGAAAGTAACAATATAATATATAATATAAAATATATTTTATATTATATCTCTGTGACATAACTTAGGATAGGTAGGTCACCAAAATTTATATTGTGCTACCTCTCTGTAGGTAAGCTTGAGCCTATCCTCACCAATGCACCTATAGCAAGCAGGTAATATACGTAATATGCATGTAGTAGTATTAGATATGTAATATTTAAAGTATGTGAACACATTATCTCAGCGTCATCTTATATAATCAAGTCTCATCTGCATGTGGTAGCCTTTTCTGCATAGAATATGAGTTAGCCCCAGCAGTGCTGAGAATCGTTGATGGCATTAGTTCTGTGAGATTTTGAACTAAATTTGACAGTTACTGAATGAGAACACAACTTTTGCCTTGACGATGTCTGTTGTGCATATAAAACATATTTATTTCTTTGAAATTCTGAGTATAACACAAACATATATTTCAAATGATTTCTATAAATGATTTTTTCCCCATCTCTCCATTCAGCTGGTATTTGAATGCTTGTTGTACCATGGGTCTCATTATTTTAGGTCCGAGGAAAATATACAGAGAAGTATGAAACGTTACTTCTTGGTATGGAAGTAGTTATTGAATGATAGGTGAATTTTCTCAAAGATAATACTGACAGCATTGTTTATGTTACGACTATGTTCTAGAAAAAATTTACATCTTAAAATGTCAAGAAAATCCTGTATCCTTTGTGGATAGCATATTCTGCATTGGTGTGAAGATAAAGCAGATGAAGTTATAGTAGAAATAGACTAAGGTCCTCAATGCATCTTTAGTGTAGTATTTAGAATATTTTGTGATTTCACTTTTATTCCATGATTGAAGCTCATACCTAGAGACTGAATCTTACTGGCTTCACAGAGAAGCAATTCTGTAATATGTAGACTCACGGAAGTGGTAAGAGCCTCTGTTTTCTACTTAGTGTTTCTGTAATTGTAAAATAATAAAGATTCAAGGTATTCTCTTGCAGTTAAACACTAGTAAGTCTCAAGTTTTAAAGACTTCCAGCAAGTTAATACCAGCCTTTATCCTCTTTCATTTCGAATTATTAAATTTTAAAGTTTAGAACACAGTGAACTTAGTGTCGGTAAATTGTCACAATTCCGATTACTGCTAATGGACAGATCTCAAATGTAGTCATCACGAGTAGGCCACTTATTTAATTAACCATTCTTGTTTTCAAATGTTGGGGCAGTTATTTCAACTACAGTAATTTCAAGTATATCCTTTCTGATTTATAGGTGACATTTAAAATTAATGCAAACAAAATTCCTGGTGATTATAATCAAAGAAGGATTTGAAAAAAAGAGTACAAGTCAATCCATGAATAGTTTAAGAGATATCTATAAAGTAGGAAAAGAATTTGAATTGATCCTGGGGTAGTTGAAATTTTTTAGGCATTATACTACAAAGTATATTTATGTGTAATAGAATTAGATATTAGGAATGGATTTTTACAATGCCATATGGAACATTTGTGTAAGTCACCATTTTATCTCCAATAAGGAGTAATATTATTTTACACAGTAGTTATTGATTATAAGGTATTTATTTTAAACTTTTTAATTCATATTATTTAATACATGTTAAGAACTTTCTAAGTTTCATTAATTGCCTAAAATTGATGTTTTTACTATTTTTGTTGTATAGTGCAATTAACTATATATGTAATACCACAAAAATGATTTAACATTTATTATAAAAAATATAATCCAGCTAGGTGGTGGTGGTGCACGCCTTTAATCCCAGCAATTGGGAGGCAAAGGCAGGTGGATCTCTGTTCAAGGTCAGCCTGTTCTACAGAGCAAGTTCCAGGATAGCCAACACTACACAGAGAAACTCTGTCTTGAAAAACCAGTATATCTGTATGTTCCAGAATAATCCTTATTTTCTTAGCATCATCAATTATGCATGAAAAAAAAACGGTACAAATGAGGCAAAAAGAATTCTAAGCTGAAATAGATATTGGGACAAAGTCATGACTGACTACCACCTTCATTTTGCATATATGTTTGTGTACATGCTTGCACGTGTGGTAAATGTGTGTGTAAGTGGGTGTGCACTTGCGTACCCATGAGTGTTGAGGCGTAGATTGTCATCCACCAGGAGCTTCCCTCATCCACTCTTCACTTTTATGTATTGAGCAGGGCCTCTAGCTGAACCCAGAGCTTGCCTTTTTTGGTTAGCCAGTCATCACAAATGAGTGGCAGGTACTTAAACCCACTGATCCATCGTGCTGGCCACAAACTGATTTTATGTTAGCATAATACATGAAACACAGAGCAAAACACATTGATATTATTGATTTTCAAGTGTTAGCAAGGATTCAAACATCACTATTTTTTTATAGAGTCATACAGTTTTCTTTCCCTATGAGAGATGCATACTGAAATTTATTTTCATTTATTTATTTTTATTAAGAAAATTTTTTCATTCATTTTACACACCAATCAAAGATCCCCCTCTTCCCTCCTCCCACCCCCCAGCGTCCCCCTCCCAACCCACCCTCCACTCCCACCCACAAGAAGGGAAGGCCTCCCATGGAGAGGCACATTCAATAGAGGCAAGTCCAGTCCCTTCCCCCTGCCTCAAGGCTGCAAGAGGTGTCCCATCATAGGTAGTGGGCTCCACAAAGCCCACTCATGCACCAGAGATGGATTCTGATTCTACTGCCAGGGGTCCTCCCAAGCAGATCAAGCTACACAACTGTCTGACCATACAGAGGACCTAGTCCAGTCCCATGTAGGCTCCACAGTCATTGATCCAACTTTCATGAGTTCCCACTAGTTTGATTTGGTCGTCCCTGCATGTTTCCCCATCATGGTCCTGATGCACTTGCTCATAGAATCCCTCTTCTCTCTCTTTGACTGAACTCCTGGAGCTCTGTCCAGTGATTGGCTGTGGATCTCTGCATCTGCTTCCATCAGTCATTAGAGAAAAATTCTGTGATAACAGTTAGGGTATTCACTGGTCTGATCTCTGGGGCAAGCCAGTTCAGTTCAGGCACCCTCTCCACTATTGCTAGTAGCCCAGGCTGGGGTCATCCTTGGGGATTCCTAGCAACTTCCCTAGCACTGGGTTTCTCTCTATCCTCATGATGTCTCTCTCTATCATGGTATCTTTCATTGCATTCCCCTCCTCCCTGCTCCCTGTTCCATCTCGACCATCCCATTCCCCTATGTTCTCATTCCCTATCCCCTACCCTCCATTGCCCACCCCTCATCCCCAGTTTACTCATGGAGATCTCATCTATTTCCCCTTCCCAGGGTGGCCCATGCCTCCCTCTTTGGGTCTTCCCTGTTAGTTAGCTTCTGTAGAGTTGTGGGTTGTTGCCTGATTACCCTTTGCTTTATATCAAGTATCCACTTATGAGTGGGTACATGCCATGTTTGTCCTTCTGAGTCTGTGTTACCTCACTCAGGATATTTTCTGGGTCCATCCATTTGCCTGTAAATTTCATGGTGTCATTGTTTTTCTCTGCTGAGTAGTACTCCATTGTGTATATATACCACATTTTCTTAATCCATTCTTCAGTTGAGGGGCATCTAGGTTGAATTTAAGTGTGAATTTTAAAATGGGTTTGTCTTGGGAAGTGAGACCACAGCAATCTCATTTTCTACACATTGTATGAAACATTCAGAAAGCATTACATCTTCCACTGAACCTGCAGCTTCAACTTAGGCTTGAGGATGGGTGCAAAAGCATGTTTAGATGAGTGATGTTAGAATTGCTTGCGATTAAATTAACTATAGCACTAGAATTATTAAAATTCTTCGTCCCTTTTCTAATAGGAATATGTCTCAGCTTCTGTAAAACATAGCTTTGAGGGCCAGCCTGCTGGGTTAGTAGGAAGAATTTGTTGATGTTTAGCCTGATGATTTGAGTTCAGTTTCTAGGACCCACATGGTAGAAGGACAGAACTGATTCCTGCAATTCTCTGACACTCCCGTCTTCCACCTCCACCAAGAATAAATACATACATGTGAAAAAACCCGACTTTGATACAGAGTATGAAAAGTACAGAATAAAATGAAGGCTAGTTGTTAGTAGTAAATGCATTGCATCCACTTGCAGCTGTTTCCATTCATACTGTTTCTAGAAGTTGATGCATTACTTCACCATTTTTATCCGTGTGCTTATATTTTACCACTGTCATTTATATGCCAGGCTTGTCTAAGTTTCCTGTAGAAAATGAAGTAAAAACGTACTTTTAAAGGAGTTTATTTAATTAATTGCTTTATTCATTTACAGTCTGAAATTGTTAGTATTGACTTTTCTTGGCAACATTTACTATCCTTCATTAAGATATTTAAAGTTAGATGCTTCCTCTGTTGTGATTGATAACTTAAAATTTCTCTGCACAGTGTCCAGAAAGACTAGTACTTTTTGACAACTTGTGACTGAACATGGGATATGTTATGGGACATGGAAAAATAAAAACAGCCCCTTCCCTCCCCTCCCCTCCCTTCCCCTCCTCTCCCCTTTCCTCCCCTCCCTTCCTTGCTTGTTCTTTCCTTGCTTGCTTTTTTGTTTTCTGTAAACTAGGTCTCTGGTCTCTGTAGACCAGGTTTGCCTGGTTCTCACAATGTAGCCCAGGCTAGCCTCTGCTTTATTCCCTTCCTTTTGCCTCTGTTTCCCAAATACCTTGGTGCACTCAGTTTATAAGGATCTTAATCATCAGTTATCAGTTAAGTTGCAGTTTAAGTAAAGATATGAATACTAATATTGTGAACTAGTGAAATGATTCCTCCATTGATAACAATAAAATACAGTTATCTTCTCAACTTCCTTTTGAAAGTCACATGGATATCAACATTATCCATATTATCAAAGAAAGAACATATTAGATATCTGCTGTGGGATGTTCTGTATAGCAAATGTGTTGCTCTGATTGGTTGGTAAATAAATCACTGATTGGCCAGTGGCCAGGCAGGAAGTATAAGTGGGACTAACAGAGAGGAGAATTGAGAGACCAGGAAGCTGGGTGGAGAGACACTGCCAGCCGCCACCATGACAAGCCGCATGTGAAGATGCCGGTAAGCCACGAGCCATGTGGCAAGGTATAGATTAATAGAAATGGATTAATTTAAGCTGTAAGAACAGTTAGCAAGAAGCCTGCCACGGCCATACAGTTTGTAACCAATATAAGTCTCTGTGTTTACTTGGTTGGGTCTGAGTGGCTGTGGGACTGGCGGGTGACAGAGATTTGCCCTGACTGTGGGCCAGGCAGGAAAACTCTAGCTACAGATATCTTGGAATAAAAATGAAATATGAGAAAATTCATCTTTTATGTTCCTTTGTAATCCTGTGTGGCAGAATTTAATGAGTCAGAAAATTGTTATAATTGATACAATTTTTTAGTTGTCATAATAGTTTTAAACACCATCATGGTAGTTACAGAGGAAAGTCATTAGGTGCTTTGAAAATGTGTGGTTGGGCTTACGTTGTCTTGTATAAGAGACAAGAAAGTGCGTGGGGAGGGTTTCAAACAAATTTACGCTGAGATTAAGGACTAAAGGTATGAGTTAATAAGTGCCTAAGAAACTGAAAGTTAAAGGTAAGGGGCATCTTGTCTAAGGGCCATTGGAAGGAGAGAACAAGGGAGGGTTTTTTCAGCAACTGAGTAAAGTCAGGGGGCAAATAGACTAAGGACCCAGGGTTCAGGAGACTGATCTAAGCAGGGAAGTGTGAACTGTGATTTACACAGACTTCTTATTTGAGTCTACAGAAAATGCTTAAAGAGGATGAGGGTGGGCTGGAACATGGACAAAACTGAGTCCTTAACTCAAAGTCAGATGTGAAGTCTCTTTACTTGTCTACTATGCTGTCCAGGTAAAGAAGAAATGAGTTCATTGGCTCCAAAATTTTCTCTGGTACAAACATTAGAGGTTGCCATTTTTAAAGTTATTCACAAATAACAAAATTATATACATATATACACACACATATATATATATTTTATTCTTATAGTAAAATAAATAATCTGTCAAGAATTTAATCCATATGAAATATTTGAAATTAATATATAGTAATAAATAACTAACTGATGTTGATTCTACTTTGCATGGAACCAAGAATATCAGTATATATCCCAGTCACAAGTTTTACCCATTATCCAAAGTGCCTTATTAACTTGTAATGCCAAATATCACTGATATTGATAACTTTTCTAATAGTATTCTATTATGTTTTTACAGCTTTCTTTTTTTCTTTTATTTCTATTCTTCTCATTCATAACATCCCAATTGCAATTTCTTTTCCCTCACCTTCCCCTAGTCTCTGCCCCCATGTCCCCTGTCCCCCAGATCCACCCACCCCCAGTCTCCCTTCAGAAAAGAGCAGGCCTCACAGGGACATCAACAAAACATAGCACACAACAAGTGACAATAAGACCAGACACATACCATCACATCAAGGCTGAAGGAGGCAACCCAGTAGGAGAAGAAGGGTCCTATAAGCCAGCAAAAGAGTCAGAGACACCCTACTCCCACTGTTAGGAGTCCCACAAGAACACAAAGCTATTCATCCATAACATACATGCAAAGCACCTAAGTCAGACCCCTACAGGCTCCCTCATTTCTTTCCAGCTTTTTAAATCAAACATCTCTGCACCAACGAACAAAGATTATGGTTCTTTGGGGGTTGAAGTGTGCGTTCCTCTTGCATTGAATCATGTTTCTCTCTAATCTAAAGGTTTGTTCATTGGCAGTCAGCATCATGAGTTCTCCCAGCCTCTGGATATTGGAAGATATGAGCCAGTGGACATTTGATTCCATACCTCTTGTGTAGAAAAGTGGGACGTGCATGCTTGAAGCTGACGGATAGAGACTCTGGCTCTGCAGAGGACAAACAGAAAACAAAACACTGGGATGATGTTGAGTTCTCTGTAGCTGCTTAGACAGACACAGATCATGCAGCAGATTAGAAATCTGCCCTTGATGGCCCAGTAACTGGGGCCAGCTAGAACAAACTGTTTCGTTTGTTTATTTTTGAAGAGACTCTTTGATGTAGGGCAGTTTCAAGGAAGGAACAAATCCCTTCACATACTTGGAAACAGAATATTTATTTAAAGTAAATCTATTAGTGCACCCCTGGTACTCAATTTGTCTTTTTGACTGGGAAGTGGAGATGGCTTGAGAGTTGAAGGTGAAGAGGTTAGAGCCAGGAACGCCCTAGGTCTCTGAAAGAAATTACAGGAGAATGTTTGGGGTGTGGAGGCAGAGGATGATCAGCAGGAAAGGGAGACCAAACACGTTTCTCCTTAATTTTCAACAGAACTTTGAATTGATCCTATTCATCTTCATCTTTTATGACAAATAGAAGGGAGCAGAAACAGAAACCAAGGGTCGAGCTTAGTGCATCTCCAGGGACAATGGCAAGCAGCAGACCAGCCACTCTTGACCCCTTTCCTGTTCAGAGTCAGCATGACCTCTCTCCCCAACTGCGCCTTTTCAGCTCAGCACTTTTGCGAACGTGGCACTACTTAAAAACCAGCAGTATTTTCCTTGGTGCATGAGTTCCGTGAACTCCGAGTTGAGCTGCTTTCCACTTTCACAGGATCTAGATATGTTTCAGAAAGGGATTTTGCACTCAAAGCCCCCCAAGAAAAAAAGCAGCAGAGCTGGGAATTAAAGGCGTGCTTGTTCTTGGTTTTCTTACATGGGACTTGCACACAAGCATAATGAAAGACTGTTATTACAAGGGCATGCTTAACCCATCTTGTAAATCACTGTGTAAATAGGGATAAAAGCAGATTAACACATTTCAACCTTGTTTAACTCTCTGGGGGAAAACTCCTAGATTGTCCACATATTGTAAACAACCAGTTATTAACAACCAGGGCCAGATGTGTGCTTTAATAATGGACAGCTTGCTGTCTCAGGCCCGTCAAAATGGAAATAACACTCGCTCCCCTAGGAATCAGAGAGGGTGATCAGCAAGCTGCATAGGTACCTTTACAAAGTGATGTTAATGAATTCAGCCGTTGACATGCTATGTGGTAATTACATTGGCAAATTGTAGATTGAGTTTTTAGCATTTTATACCTTGGCTATCTCCCCACAAATGAGTTTATGCGCTATTTCACCCATTTCTCCTTAAAATGTAAAGAATACAAAGAAAATGGATGACAATATTGAATTGAGTGTTTGCCACAAGACTGTGAACATTTACAAAGAGCTTAGCATGGTTAAGCATTGTTCTAATCATGTTATAAGTATTATTAATCTTCATACTAATTAAATATTTTTTTTTTTTTTTTTTTTTTCGAGACAGGGTTTCTCTGTGTAGCTTTGCGCCTTTCCTGGAACTCACTTGGTAGCCCAGGCTACCAAGGAACTCACAGAGATCCGCCTGGCTCTGCCTCCCGAGTGCTGGGATTAAAGGCATACGCCACCACCGCCCGGCTTAATTAAAAAAATATTTTATCCCAATTTTTATTTCATAGATAAGTCACAGATGCTACAGAAATACATTATGTTGTTTCAATGTACAGTCAGAAAATCAGAAGCTCATTATTGTGCTTACCAAATATGCTTATAATATAACACAAATATGACCTATGTTCTTCAATCAACAGAATGAAGTGTAAACCAATGTGAAGGTTTTTCAAGACATAGACATTATCAAAGCTTTGCCTTCTCATAACCAATATTAAAACGATCAGCTCCAGAAGAAAGTTAGGAATTTTTGAAGTTGACCCCATTTTCTAGGGGAAAAAATATATTTTCCTTTTGCATCTAGGGCATTGTGTTTGACAGTCTGGACAACGAATACTGAAACTAGAACAACAACTCAAATATTTGCATGTATTTATTTATTGATTGATTTTTATTTGAAAAGTGTAAAATATATCACAGGAAAAATAAAGATTACAATACCACAATGGATAACATGAAAAAAAAAAAGATGGAAATAACATTGACCACCAGGCGGTGGTGGTTCACGCCTTTAATCCCAGCACTCGGGAGGCAGAGCCAGGCGGATCTCTGTGAGTTCAAGGCCAGCCTGGTCTACAAAGCAAGATCCAGGACAGGCACAAAAAAAAAAAAAAAAAACAAAGAAAGAAAGAAAGAAAGAAAGAGAGAAAGAAAGAAAGAGAGAGAGAAAAGAAAAATAATATTGACCATAGGGGAATGAAACTTCATTATTTAAGATCACAGAATTAACTTTCTGAAATACCTCAAGTGTTTGTTTCTGAAATTTTGGCCAGGGTCTCCTCTTTATTGCTTTGTTTAATGTCCAGTGATTATTTTACTTTAGATGGTATTTGCTTATTAGTACAACTTTCCCTGGTTACCTCTTCATGTTCTGAGCCCTGAAGTATTGTACCCTAATAGAAAAGAATTCTTTTTTTTTGGTTTTCCGAGACAGGGTTTCTCTGTGTAGCTTTGTGCCTTTCCTGGATCTTGCTCTGTAGGCCAGGCTGGCCTCGAACTCACAAAGATCCGCCTGCCTCTGCCTCCCGAATGCTGGGATTAAAGGCATGTGCCATCACCGCCCGGCCAAGAATTCATTTTTCTAACCAGTGTCTTTGTGATAATGACTAATATCTTGCAGAGATGTGCTGGGACTTAATTGTGATCATGTGAAATTACTTGATTAGGAACTTGATACTTAGACTGATCTATTAATATGCTTCACCTGTTCCATAGATTGGCAGTGGTTTCTTGAAATAGATGCAGAAGCATTAAATACATAGAAAACAGCATGATGAATATGGACCAGATTTGGTTGGGTATAGTAGCCCTGGTGCACAGTATGAATCCCAGAGGTTTTCAAATAGTTCCTGGAGATGGGTCACAAAGTTAGTCAACAGCCTCAGTCTTTTTTTTTTTTTTTTTTTTTTTTTGGTTTTTCAAGACAGGGTTTCTCTGTGTAGCTTTGTGCCTCTCCTGGAACTCACTTGGTAGCCCAGGCTGGCCTCGAACTCACAGAGATCCACCTGGCTCTGCCTCCTGAGTGCTGGGATTAAAGGCGTGCGCCACCACCGCCCGGCAACAACCTCAGTCTTATAGGATGAGAAATAGACTACTTCAGGAGAAATGCGATTTTCCCTGGTGTTCCAAGTGAAAGGCAATCACTCCTTTAGAACAGTGCTCCTTATTCTCCAATCTTGAAAGAACAGTGTATTTTATAAGATGCTTCCAGCATCCTCACTGCTAAGCACTGATGTGACTAGAAAGGACTGTTCACTTAACGTTACACATGGATTTCACATTTATTTATATCCTTTATTCATAAATTCCTGATGTAAATTTTATACATTTCATAGTATATTACGTCTTGGTCAAGGGCTGTCAAGATGGTTCGCAGGTAACAGTGTTCTACACTAACCTTGATGACCTGAATATGAGCCCCAGAATAAGCATAGTGGAGAAAACCAACCAAAAGTTGTCCTTTGATCTCCATCCATGTACCATGGCACACATGCACATATACACATGCACACTGGCACACTAAATAAATGCATGCAAGCAAGCAAATAAACGATTAAAAATCCTGGTCACCATTTATCCTGATAAATGTATATATACATATGTATGTGTATAGGATATATAATAACTAATTGTTATAGGATATATATTAAATAATTGATATATATTAACTACTTGATATATTAACATAACTGTCATAGTCAACTTTTTGTTGTTCATTTATGGTATCAATAATATGAAATGAGAATGTATTTCAGTTGATCCATCACCATCGTGTATGGATATAATTACTCTAGATCTATCCATTTCAGAATTTTAGAGAAGTATTAGTTACTTTGGCAGCTTGTTTAGTTATTAGCTTAATTTTTTTTATAGTCAATTCTGTTCATTGCTTCTTATATACATTATTGCAGTACTTGCCTAAGTTCCTCTTCATTCCAAGCCTGCCTTCTGTACTCCACCCCTACTAATCAAAGCCTTCTTCCCTGTATGCATTTCTCAAACAAGATTTGACCATAAACTACTCATGTTTTAAAGCCTGCTTGTCATTGATCCTTACTATGTTACAACTAAACCATTCCTTCGGCATCCAATGCTGTTCACTCATCAACTTTTCTTACTGTATAATTCTTGAAATGTCATCACTCCCCTTCTCCACAGAAACCATCCCTTGTCTCACAGGCCAGCATCTGCCTCAGGGTCTTCGTGTTGTATCATGGCTGTACTTTATCTTGCATTTCCTGCTCGTGCCAAGATTTGACGTCAAACTGGTTGCAGCATTAGACTTGGTAATGAGACATTGGAAATCAATTCTCCATATTTTGGGAGTTCCTGTATTCTGCCAGGCATGTAGGTTTTCAACTTTGCTTGTGCTTGAGGGAAGTGTGACATATGACTTTCTAGGGAAAATGCCGTATCTCCAATCCATTTTGACTTCTACACTAGTTAATAAAGTGGCTTATCCAAAAGCACCAGGAGTTGTAATTTTATAATATTAGCAAATTTCTTGCTTAAATAAAGGAACCTAAGTCACAGCTGTGCATCTGTGTGCACCACATAGACACATTATTACAATGGAAACAAAAGGTCATTTGAATTCACGGTTTTCTTTTTCCCCATCCTGTAGAAATAAAGTAGTTTTAATGCTCATTTTAAATCCAAGTATTGTAGTTTAAGTCATTTGACTTGAAAATGTCTTTCGAACACCCAATTTAATATTCAAGAGGAAGTTTCCTTCAAAAATAGCAAAGCAGAATGTGCTTCAGTCCATAATTCATGCTGTGACAATTCAAATGACTGTTAAAGCGAATTCAGAAATTTACATGGGGAAGCTTAGCAGCAGGCAGCGCTTTTGTCCAACGGACTGTGGAGGTGGAGTCCGTGATAAGCCCTGTCTCACGTAGTGCTATGTTGCAGTAGTAATACATGCTCAGGATGAACAGAAAGGTATGCTTTTTGTGCCTCAAGTCGCAAAGAAATCTTTTATTTTTAGTTGAGGAACGGTACTTATAATAGTTAAAGGGTCTGTTTAGTTTTGTAATGTTAGCATGGATAGTAATTTTCTTAGAGAGGTAAAAAATGCAAACATGTCTCAAGTCCTTGGAGAAAATGCATGCTATCCTTAACCATATATTCTTGCCAGCTCTGGTGGTACATGGCTATAATGCCAGCATTCAGAAGACTGAGAGAGGAAGATCGCAAGTTCAAGGCAAGCCTTGGGTGCACAGAGATGCTTAGTCATATAAAAGAGAAAACGACTCATCATGTGTTTCCATTCTCATTCTCAGCACCGAGTTGATCATCTCCTGTTTACTTTTGTGGCATGGTATATACCACTCCTGCTTAAACAACACTGTCTGTTCCAGCATCACAAGGAGGCTTCTTGTGTCCCTTTGCACTTGTGACTTTTCTGCTCCACAGAAGACAGCCGGAAGCTCGTCACTCTCAGGAGTAGACAATTAAATGTCTCCCTGAGAAGAGGGTGAATGCGCCTGGTCTTACACTGTTATGTTGCCTTGCTCACTCTGGTCTTTCTATGGTGTTTTCTGAGTTTCTCCTGTGTGGTAAACATGTATAAAGAAGAAAGAAGGAAGTTCCCCTGTGCACACCAAACTGTGCTCAAATGAACTTAATTCTTCCATACTGTGAGGTATGGTTCCTATTGAGACAGACTTGAAAGATATGAGCTCACACTTAGGGAGCCAAGATAAACAGAAGCGCTGTCACATAACCTGGGATGTGCTACACAGGCTGGCATGACGTAAGTGATGACAAAAAGCTTCTTCGAAAGAGTATTCCAGAAGGAAATTAATTTTTACGTATTAAAATTTGTATATTGATTCAACCCAAAGCTGCAGTGGGTGTCCTCCCCAGGGAGTGTCCTAGAACAAAACTCTGTAAGTGTACTAAACTATAAACCACGGTATATGTGAAGATGAGTTTTGTATCTTAGAGGAATTGTAGGAAAATTTACAAGGAAAAGAGTTTGAATTTTGTCCTCCATAGAAGAATTGTCAGAAGATTATGGATAAGAGGATTGCATGATCGAAGCAGTAACTGTATGGAGTATTTCTGAAGTATGTGCAAGGCTTATAAGAGAAAAAGGGAGTCACCCAGTGACTCCCATGGACTGAAAGCAATATGACAGCGATCGTGAAAACGTAAAAAGGAAAAACAATCCAATAAGAGACTTTGCTGATGTTGTTTAGACTCGCGGGTGGAGAGGAGAGATTGTAGATGTGAGATGGGGGAACCAAAAAGGAGAAATAACGTGTCTCAGTGCTTGGTCTGTCCATTCAGTGAAGTCTGTTACCACTCTTATATTGTAAACTCTCGAGGGGGATACTGCTGTCTAATTGGTGTACAATGCTAACTCCCAGGTCTGTCAAGTCACTCATCTTCAGTATTGACCGAATTTAATTCAACTGAACAAGCAGTAGGGAAAATCATAATTTTCCTATTTTAATGTCTTTGAAAGCATGAGATAGTCTTACGGTCTTTTTATCTCAGAAAATTAAATAATCAGGTAACTTGACTATGTAAGAGTAGAAAGTCGGAATAGATTATGGAGTTAACACAGAGGAAGTGACTATATGATACATGTACATAGTATATAGGATACAGAGACATATATGATATATGAGAGCTAAATATTGAATTTAAATCCATTCAAATTGATTTTTTTTTGCATTATTCACACTGCGGGTGGGTTATTAAAGAAATCACATGCACTGTACTATATAAAGACAAAATTCAACTAAATGAAGTCTAAATGCTTTTTATAAAAATCAAATTCTTTTTAGTCAGTTCTTTTGTAAGTTATGGCAAATTCAGTTCAGATAGCACTGATAGTTAACATGATAATGAGCATGCTGTGCTAGAAACAGAGAAACAATTTTCTGTGTTTTCACAGTGTTTTACAGTAACAGTAAATTCACAGGGTGAGTTGGTTTTAGTGGTAGCAATGTCCCAGATAATCCTTCCTATCTTGGTAATCAAGTTGATGTAAAGGCATGCAATTTTATTTCAATCTTAATAACTAATATTAACTCTCTTATCACACATCACATATCATACAGTAAATCTTCATAAGTCAACCAATCAATCAAGTTATCTATCTGTTCTTCTATCTGCATATGTCTTGTTACAAAATGAACTCAAGTGGAAAAGCCTTCAGAGGTTTCAGGAGTAGGCTGATAGAAATGCAATAGAGTCTGTGTTGATAAGATCATGAATAAACCAGTTGCAGGAAAGAAGCCGTCAGTATAAAGATCAGGCCATGGGATAGTCAAGGGAGAGAGTGAACATGCAGTCAGCTGTTCAAACAAACATGACAGAACTGTGTTCAGAGCAGGAACAGCATGTTCAGGTGTAAATGAACAAGCAGGTGTAAATGGACACATGGAAGTCCAGCTGAGTAGGCTTTATTAGCAGCAGTGTGTGAGATGAGTTGGAGGCCCACTGTGTTGTGGAATATTACTTTTTACTATGAAAGGTGTGTTATATTTGTTTATGCTGCATTTGTTCAATTATGTAAAGATGTGTTCCTGTTTTACCTTGCCTGCCTAAGGCACCTGATTGGTCTAATAAAAAGTTGAATGGCCAATAGCTAGGCAGTTCAGGGATAGTCAAGGCTAGTGGACAGAGAGAATAAGTAGTGGGATGAATCGAGGCTGGAGAGAAGAGAAGAGAGGAGAGAATGAGAGAGATAGAGAGGGAGAGGCCCGGGACGAACCAGCCAGACATGGAGTAGAACATACAGAAGGAAAGAAAGGTAAAAAGCCCCGAGGCAAAATGCAGATGAGGAGAAACAGGTTAAAATAAGTTATAAGAGCTAGTGGGACAAGCTTAAGATAAGGCTGAGCATTCATACTAATAAGTCTCTGTGTCTATATTTTGTACAGGGATTCAGCCTCAGCTCAGGTTCAGGTCCTGAGGTGGGGAAGGGGGTGACAGCACAAGGAAAAATCCTGACCACCAGTTGGACTGCACTCAAGTGGTCCCGAATAGCTCGAGGTGTCTTTATTTATATTTTAACAGAGTTTTTCCTTCCAGGGCTACATGAACACTTTATTATTGGCTCCTATTTTTGACTTTTAAGAAACACATCATATCTTGAGAAACACATAGTAATCATTATCAAAGCCCCCATTGTTCCCCTTTATGCTTTCCCAAATACACTTTTCCACCCCCTACATAACCTTATTGTAGACATAGAGTTCAGCATTTTTGTAAGCTTAACTAAATACCAAGCCAGGCACATCTTGCTCTTGTAGCTCTGTGTCAGCGGGCAGCTACTTGTGGTTACAGAGGTAAAAAGTAATAGACATGGTTACAATGCTTTAAGGACAACAATATTTAAACCCAAACAACTCTTTCATGTCTGTGAGATATGCTTTTATACAGTTCCTTTTTCTACAAGAGGGTCCCATGTCTTAGTCTCTCTGTAAAAGGCAGACTTGGATAAGGTACTCTTTTCCCATCCCACTACACCATACTTCTTGCACCAATATAAGCTCCTGTGTGTGGTAAAGATGGATCTACGCATTCCATATTTTACATTGCATTTTCCCCATTGGATTATATTAGATCCTATAATTGATTCTATATGCTTGATATCTAGGGAACTTACTCTCAATAGTTGGCGCTATGGGTATTCCTGAGGCTTTTCCTCTGTTCTGTGTATGCATGCCTTATTCTCCTTTTTCAGAACTGTGGGACATGGTTAATGTTCCAGTTGTTGTTTTCTCATATGTACCTAACTGTCTCTATTGGGTCAGAAAAGTTCCCAGAATTAGGAGGAGCTGTAGTTAGTAATTCCAAATAAGAGATTTGAGAAGCATTAGCCCCCTGCTGAATCTTAGGGGAAAATATCTGAGAAAGAATCGAATTTCCAGGGAAAATTACAGCTGTTGCATGTGTGATTGACAAAGTAAAACTAAGAACTGCCTAAAGAATCAGCACTATAACGAGGGAGTAAAGGGCCTGCAAGCTGCATGAATTTTGCAAGTTCCTGTGCTGTTCCGTAGTCTACTGGTCCTTGCTAAGTGAGAATCCATTTCAGTGGGTGTTTTGCCCTGAGGAAATCTGTTGGACAGGTGGTCATGTGCTGATCCCAACATTTTTGGAGCTGGTTGGTAGCCCCCCACAAAATCCTGCTACACCAGTGTGAGAGTCAGGGTTCTTTACCTGTGAGTCTTTGATGCACACGGTTGGCATCAGATGACAGGTCATCATTATATGGCCTTTGCCATTGCATTGGTAGGTACCTATCACTTTATGGTGTTCAAATGAGAGAGTTATTCCATTTCCTGGGCCTGGCATGTCATTAAGTTCATGACTTGAGCTTCTCTGATATGGTTTTATGTACATTCATATGTCTCTATAGTCTCAATTTCTATTTCCAGGAATAAATCATTTATCAGTTCATGGCCAGATACTGTTGCTTTAGGTTGACTTAGAGTCCATCCTTTGGTCTATATTCCAGCTCTTGTTCCCTTTCTTCCTTCATTGGCTCATGGTCCAGATAGGTCAAACAATATCAGCATCTAGAGGCAAGGAAGGGCAATACTCCTGTGTTAACTCTTTCATAAACAAGAGAAATGTTGAGCCAGATGTAGTCCAACAGATTTACATCCATGTTTATTGGCTGGAATTTAGTCATATTCTCATTATCTGTCCAAACCTAAAAGGAAGGAGTTTCCTACAGGTTCTTGCACCACCTGGGCCTGAGGTGAACTTAGAGTCTCTGAAGAATTTGGTGACTTAAGGGGGTGTGAATAAACTCAGTTGGTTTATGAGGGGAAAGTGTATGTGCTCTGCAGAGAGGAAATTAGGTGGTGGGTATGACTATTATTGAAAAACCCAGATTCTGACTGAGTCAGGTTGCAGTTCTTTAACATTGATTGTTTTCCTTCACTTATGAGTAGTTTCTGAGGAAATTACAACTTCACTAGATACGCCAACTTGTGTTTGACAAACAAGAGGTTCCAGTCTGAGAATGCTCTCATATTCCTTTTGAGAACTTACAGCATAATAAACATTATACCTTCTTTTCCCGGGGCCCTCTGGAAAGGGTAAGCACTGAACATTTCCCCCATGACATGATATTTTGATTCAGTCTTGAAAAACAAAGCTTTTTGTTTGTTTGCTTTTGTTTTTGACACGGCTGTGCTCTGTGGCCCAGATTGTCCTCAAAATCTTCCCGCCTCAGCCGTCCGAGAGACAGAATTACCGGGATGTGTCATTATGCTTTGCATCTAAACATTTTTTTTTTGTTAAATAAATTCATCACAGAGATCTGGGGGGACTTTTGATGTTGGGGTGGAGTGTATAAAGGAGCCTATAAGCTACAGCTGGCTGAAATCTTCACTTGGCTAAGGCCGAGTGACCTCAAAAATCTCTGTTTAGAAACACTAGTGATTAACCAACACTATTTAAAGTATACCAACCACTGGGATTTTGAGGGATGGAGCACACCCTGAACTCTCACTCTAGAGGTGTTTTTTTTACCTGGAACAGGATGTCCTAAATTATTTAGAAAAGAGGCAGAGCCTGAAGGTTCTGTTATTCTTGGGGAGGCAGGCAAGCTCAGGAGGAGGAAGAGGGTGTCAAGAGCTGTCATTTAACACCTGTCCACACTCCTGGAATTTTGGTGCTAAGTCTCTTTCTTGACAAATCGTCTGACAAATAAAGTTTTTTATGTATATTAATAACTGTAATATTGTCTGTGAGTAGCAGGCATCTGTTGTTCTCTTATGGTACATGTGGGATTTTTATATAGTGATTTTTTTCCCTCTCTGTCCTTTTATAATTTAGATCAGCATATTTAAGGGGGAGAATATCCATAACCTGGTAAAAGTGTGGGAGATCATAGTACACTTCGCTTTATTCCTCTCAACCCTGACTTTAACCTTTAAGTCCTCAGTGTTTTCAAATCATCAGTGTCTGCCTTTCTTTTTCTGGTATTGGAATGACAGACACAAGAGGAAAGCAAGTCATTTTGCTTTTGGCTACTAGCTTTAGGAAGGATTGTAGAAAAATAGCTGTTTCTTAATAACTGATTTGGATGGGAGATTTTTTTTTAATGAAATATGACAAATAACAGGGCATGGGTTCAATAACTGACATAGTGAATAAGAGGGGCCGTCAGGTTTTTTCACAACACAAAGAATCAGTCAGGAATATCGAGGATGCTGCAGGGCAGCGTGGTGCACGCCTTTAATCCCAGCACTCGGGAGGCAGAGGCAGGCGGATCTCTGTGAGTTCGAGGCCAACCTGGTCTACAGAGTGAGATCCAGAATAGGCACCAAAACTACACAGAGAAACTCCGTTTCAAAAAAAAGTCCCCCCTCCAAAAAAAAAAGAATACAGAGGATGCTTCATATCATATGTTAATGAACATCACTAGCATAAACACATGTAACCATATTATTTTATTTATAAAAGAGAGAGACTTCTTAGAGTAGCTGTGGTAGTGCTGCTTTCATGGGGTTTGTTTTTGGCTAGTGGATATCCCAAAGAGACTTTCAGAAACAGAAATGAGCAAAGAAAAACATTATGATTAAGTTTAGTGAAGCATTCATTTGCTAATAAAGCCTATGATTTTATTCTTTAATTTTCATAAAGTTATTTTTTTCGTGATATTTCTATACCACAAATACTGTGGTACATGTTTTTGTCCTTTGAGACAGGCTCTGATATATTTTACTCTGCCATGAACTCTCTGTCTTTTTGCAAAAGAATATTTTTCATAGTAAAATACTCCAGAACATGCAGCTCCATATTTATTTAATCAGGATTTATTGCCATTGGTAGATGTTCACTCTTACGCTGATACTTTACACTCTTGCTTTTAAGTATATATCTCTGGGGTCTTGTTGATGAAGATCCTTTAAAAAAAATTCTAAATGTCAAAGTACCATGACTAGAAACAAATATGAGTGTGTTTGATAGCTTCTAATGCATGCCTATTATAGCACACCAGAAATGTGTTTAAAATTTGTATTTACGATATGTATTTCATGGACCATTATTTGGTTAAGTTAACTGACTTCCACAACTATCCAGCTTCTAGATAATTTCAGCATGTAAGTTGGCAGCAGGGCTGACTGGAGAGCATCACATGGCTCCTTTCACATTTCCATGTGCAGTTTTATACCATTGTGCGTTTGTATCACTGGCAAAACAGGAGCAAATGAGCAGTAAAACAAGGAAATTGACACAGCGCATGTGTTAGCAGTAACAATAAAAAAAAAAGTCCTTAGAAATGCAACAACATGCTGCAATAAGCCAGTGTTCTTGTTTTGCTAGCAACACTTTGCTTTGTGCTATTTGGATAAATGAAGGAAACAAATCACACATGAACATTGCCCTCTAGGAAAAGCTAATAAGGTAAATAAGCAATATCCAGATTTTTATTACTGCAAGTAAGTCATCACTTTTTTTGTAAACTACCCTCAGGGACAATAATTTTTGCTTCATATAATTCTCTCTCTCTCTCTCTCTCTCTCTCTCTCTCTCTCTCTCTCTCTCTCCCCGTGTATGTGTGTGTATACACTTAATCTTCTTTCACATAGTAGAGACTATCACATTTCATTAAAATACTTCAAACATGATGTTAAAATAGTTTCCAGAAGGTTCGCCTAAAATCCAGGGTGCTCAAAGTCACTCTAACTTGAAATGGCAGCTTATATTAATAAAAAGAGTGCATTTCTTACTCTATCACAGCTGATGTGCAAGCTTTTCAAAGTATTGATTATGCTGATTCTGATGATAGTAATTTTCAACACTGTTTTATCAAGGATGAGGCAGGCAGACATTGAGCTGGAGAGTTCTAGTGTGTTTTTGAAAATGGAAATCCATTTTTCTCTGAAGTAAGTTAGACGTTTAGGAGTACTGAAGCATGTCAGCACATTGAAGCAGAATATTTTCAGCTCTTAGCTTTGTAGTGGGCCTTTATTTTGTAATCTTTTACCTCTTCCTTAAATTGAAATCAAAAGGAGAATTATCTTTTTTAAATTATGAAAGTAAGAATTAAAGGGCTGGAATTGTGTATTTGTGGTTCATTTATGTCACTTCTTTCTTTTCATTATAAAATAAGGCTGAAATTAAAAAAAAGTGGAAATTCTACATCAGGTAGTTACATAAATATGTTCCCATGAATTATTATAAATAAAACCTGCAAAGCTAAGTCATACAAGCATCTAGCTAAATTTGGACTCTGAAATCAAAACATGACACTTAGCCACCTGAATAATGATACAGAATGTTACTAGATGATGATAGTTGTTGGTTCGTGGCATTACCGTAGGCAATTAAATAATTAGAAGGAAAAGGTCAAACATTTTGAAATGTTAGTAATGTAGTGCTGTTAGGGTAAAGTCTTTTAACCAGCTCCTACTTCTCATTTGTGCCCCTGCTTCAGCATTTGGTAGCTGTAGAGTACAGGACAGTTGTTTCATCTCTCAGGTTGTCAGAGTCAATGAAACTATTCCTTCTGTAGATAAGATGCAAGTTTTGACAAACACTTAGCTTATTCCTGGGTAATAATTGCTGCTAAGTAACTCTTACTTATGAGATAGGGCTAGGATTTGGTGCACCTACCATCCCTGTCCTATGGTATTTCCTCTGGTTTGAGCTTGCTTTCAATATTTGAATGGATTGAATTCAACTGACCTATTGTGCCTAGAAGACTTTTTTTTTGTAATCCTCTATCACCTCTGGCTCTTTTGTCTTTGTGTTCCTTCTTCTATAATGATCCCTGAACCTTGAGAGAATGGGTTTTGTTCTAGGTGCCCCATTTGAAGCTGAGTCCTTTGAAGTCTTTTATTCTGTGTACCTTGACCAGTTGTGTTTCTCTGTGTTGATTGCCCTCTATTGCAAAAAGCAGCTTCTTTCATGAGGTTGGAGATATGCACTAAACTATGTCTGTAACAAGAAGTCATTATGAGCCATTTTAATCCTATATCCCATTTGCAGAGCAACAGTACTAGGTTCTGTCCGAGGGCCTGTGATAGCTCTAGCCACAGGTCCTTGTCCTAGTAACTATGGCAGGAATGGGTTCCCTCTTGTAGAATGGGTCTAAAAATTAACCAAAATCTAGTGGTCATTCCCAGAGCATGTGTTACTATTGCATTAGTGGGTGTGTATTTCTAGGAAGGTTGATATATATGGTAGTTTGCATGGTTGATAGCTGGATATGACTGATGATTACTTTTCTCTTCCAGGAGTCTAAGTAGTTAGCTTGCAGGGATGAAGCTTATAGGCTAAAACCAGCTTGAATTCTCCATGTCTACTACTCAAGTTTGTGATATCTTCAGCAATAGGGCCTTACTGTCAATTTGTGGAGGTAACCAAGAGCAATGACAATAGCTTGTAATATTTGGGGATCTATGAGTTCCACTGGCCAGCAATTCCAACAGGGGTAGCCCATCCCTAACATTGTGCCTTTTACTTGTTAGCCTGTATTGTCTAGTAGGGACATTGTTGCCCCTTATAGGGTTAACTACATTTAAACTGTTTATATGTATATATGTTTATTTACTTGTAAATTTCAGTTGTGTAAATGCATTATGTTTATTATCCATGCATCCATATTGGTAGATTTCCTAAGTTGTTTCAGTCTCTCACTGTTGTGAAAAGAGCAGCAACAACATGGTTGAATAAGCATCTCTGTATAGGATGTTGAGTCTTTGGAGTGTTTGTTCTAGTGTGGTGTAGCTGGATCATGTAGTAGAATTATTTCTATAATTTTGAGGAGTATCCACTCTGATTTAATAATGGCTACACTCCCACCAGTAGTGAGTAAATGTTCCCATTTAGGGAGAGTTAGTTTTTCTTTAATGGTGTGGCTCTGATAGGTCTAATACACTGTAGTTGTTGGCCACATACTTGAGAGTACATAGATAGCACTAATGAACTCATTAGGTTACAAATTAAAAAAGAAATGAGGACACAAAGTTAAGTGGGTACAGAATGGGAGTGGGTCTGCTAGAAGACTGGGGAAGGTGATTAGTATGATCAAAATGCAATAAATAAAATTCTCACAGAACTAATAAAATATTTTTAAAACCTAAATAAACACTACTTGCTTTTATAATAACTCTATGTTAGATATTTAGGATGAACTGTCAAATTGTAGAGGTCAGCAACATGTTATTTGGTTAATTTTTGCTATGATGTAGAAAATTAATTTGAAAAGTGAAGTTAAGCACACAAAGTGTTAGCTTTTGTTTAATTTTTATTTGAAAATTTCCACCTTTAAAATAGTTTGTGTATTTTACCAAATTGTTTTAAGGAAAGCAGAATACCAAAGTAGAAGTTTGTTTCAGTTTTTGTTTCTTTGTCTCATTTTAGCTATTTATATGGTGGTTGTGTTGTGGATAGCCCTATTCCAAGTTCAAGAATTTTTTTCTTTCTCATTATTTACATAGTAACAAAAAACTTCTGTTGTTGTATATGGCCATTTATACTGAATACTACAGTATTCGGTGCAGATATTTTTCATCTGTGTAAGAAGAAGCCAAAGTGTGACATGAAGAAAATGATTTTTAATGGTAGTTATAGTGGAAGAAATTGCAAATTGGACCACTTAGCATTCTTAGAGGTTTTTCTTTTCAATTTCAGCTTAACAGCTTCTAAACATTTTCTCCGATCCTCTATTCTTCCCTACATTTCATCTTGAACACTCATGTTTTATAAAAGCAAGTGTTGTGTTGGTTCTTCCAGTAGCAGGATGTAAAGGTTGCAGCAATGAGTCAAAACACTGTCATCAATGGAGATAGAAAAGAAGAGTGCTGCATGTAGGAAATGCTGTTCCTCCAGCAATGGATGAAGCCTTATTCGTCACCTCATATCAATTCATGAGAAACTCCAATATAATTAGATCCCTAGTAGACTCATAGATTTAAGACTTTAACCAAACAGTTAAAAACTTTCAAAATGTGTGAATATCTATCTGTCTATCTATCTATCTATCTATCTATCTATCTATCATCTATCTATCATCTATCTATCTATCTATCTATCTATCTATCTATCTATCTATCTATCTATCTATCTATCTATCTATCTATTAAACTAAGTGACCATTGAGGTGGTTCAATGATTAAATTAAAAGTACTTGCTGCTCTTGCAAAAGATTTGGTTTGATTCCCAGTACCCTCATGGCAGCTCACAACTCTCTGTGACTCCAGTTCCAGCTTATCAGTTGCCCAGTATGGCTGCTGTGGGAACTAGGCATATACATGCAGAACATATATAAATGAGGACGAAACACTCATACATATAAAAATAGTCTAAAAATCCTCCAGAATTAGAAACTAAGTATTAAGAAATGAAGGGTGGGATTGTTCTGACAGTTAAATAAGAATTCAGAAGCATTGAAATTTGTGCACATTTCATGGACAAATTCATTTTACCCATGTTGGTATCAAATGGTGTGGATGGGCTCTAGATATTGAAATATTGAAGTGTATGAACGTAGCCAGAACTCAAGTAAACAACCTGTGGGTGAACTTCCTCTCTTCCTGTCTATGAATTACTAAGGCTCTATCCAAAGAATTGAATTGGTATACCCAGTGGCTGGATGCAGCAGTTTGGGCCTTCAGTGGCCCTCAAGAGCCACAGGCTTTGCATTTGTAGCCAGCCTCTTGATAAAGAGAGATGGTGGAGTCTTAGAGAGGAGAAAACTAGTGCTTGGTGCATCCATCAGGGGGTGGGATCCCAATCCTCTTTTCTCTCTGCTTTTCTCTCTGGAAATGGAGGAAATGATGGTGCTTAGTTCCTACTGCTGCTGTGATGTGGAGTCTCACAGGTCCAGAAGCAATCAGGTCGACCAAATGTATATATACTGTAACTTCCAAAATTGTGAGGTAAACTAAGCTGTTTCTTTTTATGCATATTTGTTATATTGATGGAAAGCTGACTGAAAGTTGAATGAATGACCATTTTTTCCCCAGTAAAGAAATATCCTAAAATAATTCCATTTCCATCGTTGTTCCATTATTCATAAGTTATCAAATTCATTTTGTGGTCTTTATAATGAGCTATTATCCTCTGGCCATTATACATAGCTCAGTCACATCCACAATATTGCTCCATCATTTCTATTTATTTGGACAATTTGCTTATTGAGGTCAGCAGAATGGCAAAGGGAATGGACTTGTATTATTGTTAACCTTAAGATAGTTTGTCCAAATTATCAAAATATAAAAAAACCCTGCATATGCAAAAAGCCCCCAGACTTTAAGTTCCTTTCCCTACCCTCACAACCCATTTACACATCACTTGCTATCTGATACGCACGTCACATCTTTAGACCTCTTTGAAGAAGTGTTCCTGTTACAAAGCAGCTCAGAAAGTGACTGCAGATTCTCATGCCTTTTCCTGTTCCCCTCCCCTCCCCTTTTCCCCTTGCACAGTTTTCCTAGTCTATCTTTGTGTTTATTGTTTCGTTTAATTTTTATAACTACTCTCCAGAGTTGTCATTTTTTCATATCTTTAATTTTCCTCGACTGCATTCCAAGTTCCTTTTATGTATTAGCCTTCACATTTCGAAGCGATACGTACTTGGCAACTACTGATTCTTCAGCCTTTTATACCTAGGAATGATCCCTGATTCTGAGTAGATCATGCGTTTTCTTAGTCTTCTCTCAGAGGGGCCAGCCTTAGTGGAAATACTTTTCTCCCTAGTGTTCATTTTCTCAACCTGCAGTTCCCAGACACACAGATGATTATGCAAGCATAATGTTCGATTTGGAACCTGGAGCAGTCTCCCGAATACTAGACTGGGTGATAAACCATGCATTATATTTGTGCTTTGGCAAACTTATTCAGAACTCCATCTGGAGTCCTGAAGCCAATTAATTGCATCCTGAATCCCAAGGTTCTTGGCCCACTAAAACCTACAAACGTACTATTAAATTTTTAGTAGAAAAAACTATGACAGGGATTTTCTTTTGACAACATTTCTAGTCACTCCAGTGTTTAATGCTAGAATTTTATGACAGTATACTCATTCATGTGTACTTTTTGTCTTGTCCCATGCTTTGCTGATTTCATGGTCCAGGCAGAGCCCTCTGTTAACCCTTCTTTCTGCTGAGCCTTCTAAAGTTCTCACGTGCTTATAAACAGGAGTCCCTACTCCTTCCTTTTCCCTCAGAGAGTTCATTGTACTCATGTTAATCGGAATCAAGGAGTGAAATTAGAACAGTGGTTCTCAGCCTGTGGCTTGTGATCCCCAAGATCACTGGAAAACACAGATATTTATCCTAAAATTTGTAACAGTAGCAAAATTACAGTTATGAAGTAGCAACGAAAATAATTTTATGATTGAGGGGTCACCACAGCATGAGGAACTTTATTTTAATAAAGTTCCTTTAGGGTCACAGGTTGACAAGCACTGCCTTAGAATCTTTTCAGTGGTATTTCCTTCATTATACTCAGTTACCATGCATTATGCTTCTGGACATGCACTGTTCACAAGCCATCCAGCAACACAACTGTGTTTCTTGGAGGCAGTTTCTCTGCATTACAGCCTTTGACATTTCTTCCTAGTCAGTACATCGTGTCAGTCTTCGGGCAATATCTTCCCAGTCCTGGGATAAGTGGCTGTTGAGTGCAAATGTTCATTCTTTCTTCTTTTTCATTATTTTACTTTTATTTGTGTGGATGTAGGTTTATGTGTCTGGTCATACAGGTGCCTGAGGTGGCCAGAAGAGAACATGAATGCCTGAAGCCTCCTTCTGTAGATATTTAGAATTGAACTCATGTCCACTGAGAGAGCAGGAAGCATGCTTATTCATTGAGCCATCTCTCCAGCGCTGCCCCGCCCCCTTTCTTATATCAGATCATGTGGTCATCTTTGCATCTTATTTTTCTTAGTAATCCATTTGTTCAATACTCAGCTTTGACTGTGCATTAACCTTGTCATGTGCAGTCTGTTCAGCATTCCTTTGTAAGGCTGAGGTTACTTCACAGTCAGCCACCCTGTGCCTCTAGTCTGTCCTTGCGTGCCCCCACTCTTCCTTACAGACATGGTATTCCTTTATTTTATGTGCAGACAATTCCTTCAGTTCCTTGTTTATTTCATTTATATTTTTTCATCTGCCTATCTTTTGGCCAGGATTTTTATTCCCTGCTCTTATTTACCTTCTGCTCCCTGTATTTCTTTTCTTTTCTGCCCTCTGGTTACAAAAGCTCCCTTTGAAATATCTGTTTTTTTTTAAAAAATTATATTAAACAAAGTGACAGATTTCTTTCTTTCTTTCTGATTCTCTTTTGTTTCTTGCAATGTCCTTCTCTTTAGTCTCACACTGACTTTCCCCGTGTATCTGTGAGCTGTGAATCCTTTTTATGTCTCCCTTACGGGCTTGCCATCTTTAACTTCCTTCAAGAGTTATGTTTGACCACAGATGCTTCCTCAGTCCTTTGCTCTTTTCTAGTTTATTCAGTCAAATTGAGCAGCTTTATGACCTATCAGTGGTTCTCAAATCTCGGCGTTGGGTTTGACTCTTTAGCCAGGCCTGTCAAACTGTACAGACTGCTGCCCACTGGGGTCTTTGTGTGGCTACACAATAGAGGCCTCAATCCATTCTGCTTCATTTTATTACCTGTTTTTGAAACTGTCTTGCGGCATTTTTCTCTTTGGGAAAATTGTGTCAATATGCAGTGAGGCTTCCCAAGCCTGGATCAATAGTCTGTTCATCTGAAAATTGATTCACCACTGGACTCCATTATTTAACCCACTGACAGCTTAAATATAAGACTGGGAAAACAGCTCAGGCAACCACTTGCTCGCTTTGCTAGTTCAATCTCAAGGGCCCATGTATATTAGTGACTTTTCTGTTGTTGTGATGAAATACAACTTAGGGGAGAGAAGATTTATTTTGACTTACGGTTCCAGAGGACATTCAGGACCTCATGACAGGGAAGGAATGTCAGCAGGGATCTGAGGATGGCCGATCACATTTCACCCACAGCCAAGAAGTGGGGGAGGTGTTGTCAGAAAAAGGGATAGGGAGACACAGGAAGTGGAGCCACACTGTACAACCTCAAGGCCTGCCGACAGTGACTTCCTTCTCACAAGGCTCCACCTCCTAAAAGTTCCAGTTTCCCGAACAGTACCACCCATTGATGACCAAGTGTGTAGCACATGAGCCTACAAGGAGCATTTCATGTGCAGACCACAATACCAAGGTTTTTTATTTTTATTCATTAGTATTATTTTTAAGTCAGACAAGCACTTGTAATTCTAGTACTGGGGAGGTGGATATAGGCATGTCCTTAGGGCCTTTTGACTAGTCAGCCTAGGCAATTTGGAGAGTTCTAAGTTAGGTAGTCTCTCTCTCTCTCTCTCTCTCTCTCTCTCTCTCTCTCTCTCTCTCTCTCACACACACACACACACACACACACACACACACACACACACACACTATGCTTACCTACTCATACATGTGCATTCACACACACATGCACACATGAGGAAAAAGGATGCCTTTGTGACTTCTTTTCGTTCTTCCCTTTATAAGGGATGTGCTCATTCTCATCCAGACAACTGAGAAGAGTCTCTTGTCTCTGGATACTACAGTCTGAAGTCAACACACACCTCCAAGGTCTCTTACCTCTCCCTGTCTGTCATTTCACTGTCAGCCTGGAATTGACCAGATGGCACCAAGTTTTTGTGGTAGCAGTTTTAGGAAGACTCTTTTTATTTTTCTGAAAAATCTCCAGTCTTATATCCTTTATATCCACTATGTCTCATTCCTTCCACACCTTTATTATATTCTTCCTATTTCTTGCTATCTAGTTTCCAAAAGCTGTGTATAGTTCCTCTGCATTTTGATGTGTTATTGATGCATAGAGGGGGCAGTAACAGGAGAACCATAGTTTCCAGTGTTTGTAGAGAGGTGCTAAGAGAGCAAGGCTTAAGAGAACAAGAACTTGGCTGTCATTGGCTAGGAACTCATTGACTTGCCCTCTCTGGCACTCATACCCTACCCTCAAAATGTTCTAAAACCCTTGGGTTTGTTTTCACAAATGCCCTGGGCTGTTTTACAGAAAGAGGGTGATAGTCCTCTTTATTTAATGCTAACAATTCTAATATTAGGGTTTGTATTTTTAGTCATCATTAGTTACACATGACCAGAGGTTGCAATTTATTTCATCAGAGTCTAAACTGAGTGCAAAAATGTCAAATAAGATGATGTGCTTTTTCCTAATTTTCCCACTGACCTCTTCTTGCTTTTAAAAGTGTAGGACAACACACATTTAAGATAATAATTAGATAAAAGGATATTGGATCTAAAATTAGGGAGAAGTTGCACTGCCTTAGATCTCTGCAGGTGGTTTGGGGACACCATAGGTTGAAATTTATTAATGGATTTTAGCTCCCAAGTAGGATACTTGGGTAACTTCATACTTTTGCATGCATTCTTTGTAATATTGTTATACTCAGTTATGCATCTGATATTATTTCTTTTTCATAGATGAAGATACTGTGGCATGGAGAGGTTAAGTAACTGATGAATGATCATAAAGCTAGAAAGTGGTATAGTCAAGAATGCAAGCCCTACTCCTTCTGGTTAATGGAATGTACAAAGAGAAGGAAGGAGGGTATAGGAAGGGAAGATTCCACTGAGGATTTAGGGTGACTTTCCCTTTCAAAGTGTTTGATGTATGAGCATACAGAATATGCTTAGTAAAAAGATAATTTACAAGTACGTATAATTTGAAATGTTCAAATTCAAAATATCAGTTTTAGATAATTCCTGTTGACTTCCTCTTATAGAACATGAGGATTTATAGCAGGTTCATTCCAGCCCTATGACATACACCTATTGCTTGCTAGTCTCTTATGAAATCATGAAGTTTGCTTAGAACAAGAACAAGTGTGCATATCATCTGACTATTTCAATAATTCTCAAAGATGAATAGTGTACTGAATTTTGATTATATCTTTCCAATTTATATTTTTAATTTTAGGATTTAGTCCTTTTCATTTTGTTGTTTGCATGGTTTTCAAGTCACCCACTGAAAATGCCTCCATACACCCTAGCAGAACTACCAAGACTTTCTCAGTGTAGTCAGATGCCTCAGAGAGCCAATCAGTCAGGCTGCTATGGACCTTACCGTGACATCACTCCTCTGTGGTATCCAAACCACTCTGAAGCTTCATAGTAGACCCCACTCATAATTATCACGTCCATTCAGTTTGTGGATCTGAGATTTTTGATTCACCATCATGAGAATGCTCTTGATTGACACAGATGTGGATTTCCTGTTACCTAAATTTACTTCTTCTTCTTCTTCTTTTTTTTTTTTTTGGTGGAATGTATCTTCAAGATATTTCTTTACAAAGAGGGTTAGGAGGAACCATTTTTAATTTGTTTCATATCTGGAAATAACTGTATCTTACTTTTCTGTGAGGTTGAGAAATTTTGAAGCTGGAAAATTCTTTTCTCTCAGATGTAAGAAGACATTTGTCTCTGACTGCTTTGTGCTGCTCTAACGTGCTACCACCGACTGCCTAGTGTATAAACAATGGAAGTTTATTTGATTCCCAGTTCTACTGGCTTGGAATTTTAGCACAGAGAAACTTCATCTGGTGTGGACCTTCTTTTGTAACATGGAGGAGCGTAGCACATGGCAAGGGAGTGCAGAAGATGGCCGGCGGGAACGAGACAAACATCCTACTTTGGTGGATTATTCCTTCTATAATGACATCATTTTCTTTATGAGGGCAATGTTAGCATGATCTATGGACCACTTCTTAACACTTTTGCATTGGGGATTAAGTCTATTTGATTTGGCATGATAGTTAAACCATAACAGTATGATCACATTTCATTAATTCTGCATTTCTGTTGAGATGACCACAGACAGTTCAAAAAGATTTGTTTCTAGCTAATTACAGTTTTTATGTTTACTCCTGATATTCTATAACAATGTACCTTAAAAGAATTATTTTATTTGTAATAGTAAAACAAAACAAAACACTCAGTATGGATTTATGAATGCATGGGATTTGTTGCCTGTTTAGTTTACTCTGGGAGATCAGGAGAGGGGGTGGTAGTGTTTTTATACATCCCACCTTCCCTTTCAAATCTCTGATCACAGTATCTATTTTCTTTGGTTAGAGATAGGAAAAACAAAACCAACCAAACAATGACAACAACAACAATATCAACAACAACAACAACAACAACAACAAAACCAGAATCTCTTTGTGAATGGGTGGGATTCATTTCCTGCGCAGCTTAGTTTGAAGAGAAATTCATCTTGTATTCATTCATCCTTCCTTCCCTTTGAAATATTATATATAATATCCAGTTTCTTAGGTTAGATTCTGCAGACCTGACTACAGTGCTGTCCTGTCTTCTATTCTATTTCTACCAGTTTATTGGTAAAGAGCTTCCTTGCAATATGTAGACAGTAGCACGGGCAGGTATGTGGCAAGCCTAGCCTCATTCAGTCCTGGATCTGCTCTGCCGCTACTTGGATTGACCCTTCAAGGTCTGGAGTTTCTGGGGAATGCTAATTGCCAATTTCATATCATGAACAAATAGATTTTAGTTCCACATTTGCATTCCTACCTTATCTCGATGGTAGAATGTAACCTGTAAGTAGAATAAGCCCTTTTGTTTGTGGTGTTTATTACAGGAACCAGAGATAAACTAATACAAAGATGTCTTTCAAGTTTCATATTAGAACTGATATGTGAAAAATGTACTTGAGCATTTGTTTGGAAATATCTATTTTACTCCAATGTGTGCTACTGATTGGTATTCTTAATGAGTTTTACCTGGAATGTTTTCTCGCATGGTATAGGCCCTTCAGGGTACAGTAGATTCAAATAGAAAGATGCTCATTCAAATTCCTGAGATACTTCTACTTGTTTCTCCTTGGATACTTCGCTTAATTTCTCTGGATCTCCATTTTATTTTCACTACATAGTAGTAAAAGCCCACGGAACTGGCTTTAAATCAGTTGTCTCTGTGTTTATATTGCTCTTTTTGTATTTACTAGCCTTGAGTTAATTCAGTTTGGGAGCTTACATTGCTGCAGTTGTTACAGAACTATAGCTTTATCCGTTTTGCACTGATGGTGTTAGGAGTCTTTAAAGGTTTCTATCGAAATAACCTGACACATTGCCTGGTGATGTATGAGCATTCATCTAATGTGAGTTATAGAAACCTCCTCCATTAAAACTAACAGATTGATTATCAGAATGAATCTTACATTGCATATATGAACATACATTGTGGAAATAATAAAACAGTCTAAATATTAAATGATAATGCTATTTTCGTACTAGCCATAGGCGAATTATCTAAAGGTTTTTAACCATAAATCTCCACATGAAAGGGGTCAGATCAACTGATAAACTTTGTTCTTCTGCAGATTTTATTGTTATTATTTAATTATGTGTGAACATGTGCATCTGGATGTGGGTTTGCGCACATTACCACAGTGCTTGAGGAGCCCAGCAGAGGGTGTAACATCTGGAATGAAAGGCTGCTGTGCACCACTTAGCATGGGTGCTGGGAACTGAACTCAGGTCCTCTGCAAGGTCAGTGCATGCCCTTAACCTCTGAGCCATCTCTTTAGCCTTATATAACTTTATAAATCTGAACAGTGATTGAAATGCTTTCTGTCTAGAGTTTAGGTCTCACAGCTGTCCTAGACTCAAGAGTTCAGCTTTGTGTTGTGAATATTTTCCTTAAGAATCATTTCTTATAAAACTATAATATGTATCATTTGCACTATTTTATTAATGGGACTAAAAGGAAAAAGGAAAAAGAAAAGTGTGCAGGTACCACTGAATTATCCATGGAATTGTCCAGGTACCAAGACTTCTTAAGGTAAGAGGGAAGAATTGAGAAAGTGTTTCAGCATTCTCTATAGAGATCCATCCATCATTCTCAGATTTTTAAACAATGTAGTCTATGGCTCTTTCAAAAGATCTTGTTGTTTGATTTACTAATGTCAGCTATCCCACTGCTTCCTGAGGGACAATAGTGATTCTGAAAAGATGCCTCGACATTTAGGTTCCCTCAAATGGATACTGTGAGACTCATTGGACATGGAAATTGCCATCACGTGAAGTTGCTCAAGGCGTCATGTTGCCTGCTGAAAACTCCGAGAGAAGAATTTAGAATACATAGGGAGGAATTAAAAATTTTAATTGCTGCTGAGTTTTTAAAGAAAGAGAATATTTCTCCCATATAATTTTTATGAAATTTTATAAAATTGAATTTATAAAATTAAAAATTTCCAAAAGTATTTGTCATAATTATCCCAACACTATCTATAAAATAAAAAAAGCATTGATAGCAATGGCTATCATTAAAATTATAATAATAGTAATTTGACTATGACGACTATAAAAATAGCATTACCATTTAGTATGTAGAGCATTCAAAAAATTCAATCAATCATAATGGAATAATGCAAAGAAAATTATGGAAAAATTGTGCGTGTGTGTGTGCATGTGTACATTAGCTGCAAAGTTTAACACAGACACAGGATGATAAATGTTATATTTTGTCTCATATGGGGGCTGAAGGGAGATGATCTGGAAGTAGAAGGGAGACCTCAGTTACTAAGGGCTGGGCTGGGAATGAGAGGTGATGTGGAAAGGAGGAGAGAGAGAGAGAAGGCCGAATGGAGAGATCAACATGTATGGAAATATCACAGTGCATACTGTTATCTCATACAATTGATGATTGTTACTAATTATAAAATACACATAATAGGCGTTAAGTCTATACAATACATAATAATTTTGTAGGCATAGTCTCTGTCTTTTAAAATGGAGACACTTTGCTTGAGCCTAAAAGAACCAAGAGGCAACAAATAAATTGTGAGAATAGCTAAGGCAGTAACATCACAATTCTTGGAGGGTCTGACAGAGCACATTTAGTTCCCTCATGTGAATCACAGGCACAGAAATGGACTCTGCCCTGACATGTGATAGAGAAAGCATCCATGCCCTATGTCATTATTAAGAGAGCTACCACAGTCTGTGTAATTTCTGTAAAATATATTGTGGGATTTATGTGGCACAAAATGGCAAAGTGAGCAACGTGTGCGACATGTTTCCTTATTTACACAAACAGATTTTCTTTATTGTATGTATCATAATGAAAGTATGGTAATTTTAAAATTTTACCTGAGCTATATTGATGTGTGAATATCAAGTGAGTTAACACTTTAGTTCAATTTGCCAATGCCTTAGTGACTTCTGGTGCGCAGTTCATCAATTATCTCCTCCAGCAACCTCAGCAAATGGCTCACTGCTGTGGATATCACTCTGTATGCTGTGAATATGTTGCTTTGATTGGTTAATAAATAAAATGCTGATTGCCAGGCAGGAAGTATAGGCTGGGCAAACAGAGAGAAGGATGCTGGGAAGCATTTTTAATAGGAACTAATGAAAATGAAGTTGGTAATTTTTTATCTCAGGGTGCCTATTGATGTTTTATTTTATTTTATTTTTTCATTAAACTTTGAGTTAGTAAAAATTTTGATTTTATTGATTTGTTACATAGTTATTAAAAGACAAATAAAATGAACAAATTTTTATTTTTTAAAATATTTAGGGATGGGACATTTTTTTTAAAGATAAATTATTGAACTAACTTTTTTTAACAGAATTTTGAAAAAACTTGACACTATGTAGAAAAATTACATTTAATGATAACATCACATGCTCACATTAAGCATACAAAAACAAAAAGAAAGAAAAAAAACTGTTATGTTTTTCTTTTTATAGCTGACTTGGACATACCAAGACAGTGTTCGGCAAGCTCAGGGAATGTTTTAGTGACTTCCTATTATGTCTTGAGACACTTCTCTTCAGCTTATAAAATATCAGTGTGCAAGGTTTGAAATTTATAGTGGCTTGCTGTAAAAGTCCCCACACTACCCCTCGCCCCTGGGCCTCTGAAGCAATATAACGAAACTGCAACCAAACACCAAGAACAGTGAAATTCCTGTTACTTTGAGCTGCCTTGTGGGACTGCGAATGTGGCTTGGTGGCAGAGTACTTGTCAAACATCCGAGAGGCCCCTGTTTCAATGTCTAGCAACAAAAGGAAATCGATCAGAAAGAAAAACATCTCACTAGTGACTCTATCTGTTAATAACACGTTTTCTACTTCAGTATCTTTTATATGTTCCATAAAGACTAAAGGCAGTCTGAATGTATTCTAATGTACTATTAATTCTTACTGGCTCTCCGTTGTTTTTAAGTTAGAATGACAGGAGAGGGAGCCTTGGCACAGAAGTCTTGCAAATGTCTACACATACGTGTTGAGTATTTTATCTTGACACTTAAAAGACATTGGTGAAGCTAAAAAAGAAAGATGCTTTATGTTTTTAAATTTTGATATTTATTCATCATAGAAAAATCACAATAACTTGGTCTTAAATCAGAGATGCAATGTATTTATAGTAACTCTACAGGTTGGATTGCTTAATTTGAAATTAAATTGGGTATTTCTCTTCAGACTCTTCTGATACTTTTAAATATTTATTTATTTAGGTTTTTTGAGACAGGGTTTCTCTGTGTAGTTTTGGTGCCTGTCCTGGAACTCACTCTGTAGACCAGGTTGGCCTTGAACTCACAGAGATCTGCCTGGCTCTGCCTCCCTGAGTGCTGGGATTAAAGGCATGCGCCATGACCATCCAGCTTAAAATTTTATTTTTAAGAGTGCAAATTTATTGTACATGGATGTGTTTCATAAAGAAATTTTATTCCACTACATCCTGTGCTTGGATTCTTAAAAAAATTTTCTTATTTAGGAGACCAAAGTAGGAACTTATTTCTTTTAGAGAGACTATTCATTATTTAGCATTTTCTTTACTCACCCTGTTTTAGGCTTGTGCCTGGGGCCATTGTTTTGATGTAGGAACTGGTTGTAGGGTGTCGAAAACTGAAATCCTTAGGAGAAGCTTTGGGTTTGAGCCTTTGCATCTTCTCCTGGCATCTACATCCTGTTTACTAGGCAGAGCCAGAATATTTCCACTGAGGTGAGGCAGAACTGTGGCCTTCTCAAACCATTGTTGTCAACATCACATTGGAAAATGTCTTTGAGAGAAATTGTTTAAAAGTCCATTATAAATATGTAGATTTCTGAGAATGGAGATGTGTTCCTAAATTAATATAAAATAAAATGGGAGATTCCATGGGTTGTTTTTTATAGACAGGATCCTTTTTATATGTATTCATCCTGCATGTTATAAAAGTATATGTACAATTTAGATATTTTAATTTTTCCATGGAAAAAATTAAATATAAAGATAAGCCTTTATTTATTAGAAATACTCATGGGTGCTGGAGAAGTAACTCAATGGTTAAATTGCTTGCTGCTTTTCGGAAGACCCGAGTTTGGCCCTCAGTACCCCATGACTGTCTAGTTACAGGATACAGGGGACCTACTAACCTCTCTGGCCTCTGCTCACACCCACATGTATGCATAAAAATTAAAACATGAAATAAAATGTAAAAGAAATATTTATTTAAAAAAATCTAGGAGGAAAAGAAGAGAGAACCTTGCTATGTCTTCTCCAAGAGTCAGAGCCCCTAGAGTTTAAAAACTCTGAGATAAATTCTTCAGGCATTACTTAAGGAAGAATGATTTCATTCATTGGTGATACGTGTTTTCACTGCATTGCATGAATACAAGTGGGAACTGTGGGTAGAGAGATGAAACATAACCATCCCTTGCCCTTTCTGGTGGGACGAACATGTTTTACAACAACATGAATAAAATTACAAATGTTGTGACAAAAATTTGCACCTTAAGAAGAAGCTTGTCAAAATATTAATTGGAGGAAATAATAGGAATTGTCAAGGTCTTGGTCTTGATCTCTTAATTCTATATTACTGAATCAAGGTCTTTTTCATTAGGCCCCACAAAGCAGACAGTTTTCAATAAAAATTAAACTTGGAAGCAGTAGGGTTCTGAACACAGTTTCTTGTTCAGCAAGGGCCCTTGTTGAACCACAACCCACAGTAGGCAATCAATTCTCCCTAAATTGGTCTTTAGAGTTAAAGCAAATTCTAATAGCATTTTTTGGCAAAGATTTTCTTTCTTTCTTTCTTTCTTTCTTTCTTTCTTTCTTCCTTCCTTCCTTCCTTCCTTCCTTCCTTCCTTCCTTCCTTCCTTCCTTCCTTCCTTCCTTTCTTTCTTTCTTTCTTTCTTTCTTTCTTTCTTTCTTTCTTTCTTTCTTTCTTTCTTTCTTTCTCTCTTTCTCCCTCCCTCCCTCTCTCTCTCTCCCTTCCTTCCTCCTTCCTTCCTCCCTTCCTTCCTTCCTTCCTTCCTTTCTTTCGCCAACATTAATGACTTTATACTAACATTTGTGTTGTAGTCTCAAAAAGGAGCAAATGTGGTGGAACCAGTGTTTCAAATGTTAATCCCTACTGTGCAGTGGCCATCTTTAGTACAGTGTGTTCTTGGAGGAGATAGATCCATTGCTCAGTGAGTTGCATAAGGAACTTAGAAATAAACCCATATTCACTTGTCTGGTTGATATTTAAGGAAGAATCAAAAGCACTCCAGTGGAGAAAGAATAAACTTTTCAATAGATAGTGCTGGAACAATCGAATATCCATCATGCAAAATGAAGCGTAAGTCTCATATTTTATATAAAACAACTCTAAATGGATTGTGGAATTAAATATAAAGTATAAACCAAAAAACATAGAATTATAAAAGAAATACAGAACTTAGAGTAGGCAGTTAGTACTCAGACCTAATTAAAATGCCTGATGCCGGCCAGGCGGTGGTGGCGAACGCCTTTAATCCCAGCACTCGGGAGGCAGAGGCAGGTGGATCTCTGTGAGTTCAAGGCCAGCCTGGTCTACAGAGCTAGATCTAGGAAAGGCACAAAGCTACACAGAGAAACCCTGTCTGGAAAAACAAAACAAAAATGCCTGATGCCTATAATGAATAAAAACGAAAAGTGACGAATGTCATCAAACTTAAAGCTTTTGCTTTGCAGACAATCCTGAAATGAGGATGGAAAGACAGTTTTTGCAGACCACATTTCACAATGATTTTTTTTTTATCTAGAATACATAAAGAACTTCCAAAATTCAACATTAAAAATTGAATGAAAAATCTTAATTATGCAGTAGAATGATATACATAAATAGTTGAACAAAAAGACATACAATTTTCCATTCACAATAGCTTAAAACAAATCTCAGAGTAAGCTTAACCAAGGAGGTGAAAGACCTCTGCAATGAAAACTTTAAGACACTGAAAGAAGCAATTGAGGAAGACACTGGGTGATGTATTTTTAATACTGTAAAAATAGCTGTACTAGCAAAAGTAATCTACAGATTTAGTATAACCCCCATCAAAGTTCCAACAATATTCTTCATAGAACTGGGAAGAACAATTCTGAAATTCATATGGAAATATAAAGACAGACAATCATGGTGATCTTTTTTGAAAAAAAAATGATATTTTCATATATGGTTATGTTTGTGAGACTGCATGTGTTTATGTGCTCCACTGTGTGCGGGAACCTGCAGAAGGCAGCAGGTACCAGAACAGGTCATTGTGAGCTGTAGATGTGGTGCTCAGACCTGAACCCAGATCCTTTGCAAGAGGAATAAGTGAGCCATCTCCGCAGCCCCAGTCAAAGAACGTTCCTGAAAATATCAAAATACTTGACCTCACAGTATACTACAGAGTCATGATGACAAAGATGACGACAGTGACGTAAATCCAGAGGTGTAGTCCAGTGGAACATAATAGAGGACACAGATGTAAACTGACAAAGCAATGGACGTCTATTTTTGGACAGTGTCACCGAGCATATGCTAGAATAAAGCCTATTACATAAATGGTTCTGCCAAAACTGAATGCCCACCTGCAGAAGAATAGAATTAGAACAATAACTCGCACCCTTCATGAAATATCGTTTCAAAGTGGATCAAATAACTAAATTTAAATTGTGGAGTGCTGAACTTGCTAAGTAAGCCATATTTAAAATGCTTAAAGATATAGGTAGAAGTATGAATTTTCTGAATAGAACTCCATTAACTTGAGAAACAGCCCTAAGAGTTACCAAATGAGAATTTATTAAATTCAAAACTGTTTGCACCACACTGTGGATAGACAACCTTTAGAATGGAAGAAAAAATTAATTGGAGATGAATATATTACAAAAATTAACACTGAAATTAGTTAAAAACAAACAAATAAACAAACAACAGAAGAAAGAAAGAAAGAAAGAAAGAAAGAAAGAAAGAAAGAAAGAAAGAAAGAAAGAAAGGAAAAGAAAGAAAGGAAGGAAGGAAGGAAGGAAGGAAGGAAGAAAGGAAGGAGAAAAAAGACTTTGTATCACACTGGGTTTCACAGTAAGATTCATTAAATTTGTAAGTCATTTTCTTATGGTGTATTTAGAAATCAAGACTGCCTAGTGACTTTTTGAAAGATTTTTATTGATATACTTGAGTATTTTACCTGCATAAATACACAGGCACCACTAGAAAAGACAAGAAGAGCTCCTAGAAGTGAAGTTCCTCATGGCAGCCATATGGGTGCTGTGAACTGAAACTGGGCTGCAATTGCTCCTAGTCATCTTTGAATTAAAGAAAAATTCAGTGCTGGCCGATTTTTACCACCAACACCCCTTTTCTTCTAAGTCTCACCACAAAATATGCAAAATATTTTCTGTTTCAGGTAGTCATGAAGTAAAAAACACACACATATAGGTACCTTTTATGGGTTTTGCTTTCACATTGCTTTAAATATACCTTTAAAGATAATCTTTTCATGGTGTCCTTCACTCTTAAAATAAAATTAATGCTGATTGTCATTTCATTTTGAGTGACCACTGATATTGAATTTAAGTGCAAAAATCTCTAGACGGGTTTGCTGACATCCTTTTTACCTTTGAGTTTACTCGTGGACCTCTATTTTGTCTTGTGGAAATTTAAAAGCAGCCCCCTCCAATTCTTTAAAGTCCTGGAGGGAGAAGGCCTGTCATAATTACTGCTAGTTCATGTATATAATTTCCAGAGGTTTTTCATACTTTACATTTGATGGTGTATTTATATTTTTTTCCTACTATCCAATTAAACCTGCAACCAAAGAACCCTGTTCCATTGTTTTCTACTGACACAGAGTGGAACTAATCTTTGCAGTGTTCTGAGAAGCAGGAAAGAGTCTCCCTGTATCAAGAAACACCTGGAGATGGTGTTAGACATGTCTGCTGATGACGTCTCTGAGGTGGCTCTTGTGTTGGTTGGCCCCACTTGCCATTCATTGATTCCACAGTGTTCTCTGCCTTCCATCTCTTCAGTAAATTTAGTCCCTTTTCCCAGCAGCCTTTATTGAAAGCCTATATTTGCCTATCACAATGAATCACAGTGATCAATGAAGTGAAATTGCTTTATAATAATAACATCCACCCTGATAGAGACCATCTACATTCCACAACAATTATGCCCTAGAAACTGCCTCCCAGGGTGGTGGGGATGAATGGGGTTTAATGACCACATGGCTAAGGGGATATTTTTTTCCCTTAGAAGCTTCTTGTCCCCTTCTCTGATTTACTACACAGCAGTCTTTTACTCTCTTTACCTTGTGGGAAATCTAGATTAAGATATTGGTATCCCTTTTGTGTCTTGCTACCTGGATTCATCTTCTTTCCTTCCTGCTGGGGAGATCATCAGGTATTTTTGTGACCATTAGTGGGTCAGCACAATACCTTCCACTGTTCATGCACTAATGCTCTGCCTCTCAATGATCTGTTATCAAAATGATCTGTGTCCACCTAGGGGAGAAATCCCAATTCTCCATATATTAGATTTTGAGGTTGACTATGAAAGTTTTATTTTGGCTGGGGGGGTTGAGTAAATTTTTCAAAACAGCACTTGTCTCTTAGCCATCATTTCAATCCTGCAAATTACCTATAGGCAGCTAATTCATAAAAAATAGATGTATTTAGCTTACAATTTTAGCCGTCCAACATCCAAGGTTACCTTGGAGGCCTGATTCCTGTGTCCCTTATTGAGGTTGGCAGATGACAGCAAATCATCAGGTTGGGGGGAAAAGTCACATTCTAGACTGGTTGAGGTGGGTGAAGTGGGGGAGGGGAAGACAGAGGGTAGGGGATAGATAGGGAGGGAACAAACAATAGAGGAGAAGAAAGGAAGAAAGGCTTTCTACGAAGTGCTGTCTTCCAAACACCCCACTCCTCTCAGCTATTTGCCATTGGTCTCACCCAAGGGACAAAGCTTTCACAGCCATGCCCTTTCTTTTACCATCAAGGGTGCTGTCATTCTCTACCCTTGCAAAGATAAAGATGAAAAGCTTAGGAGGTTATGTAAGCCAGGGAAATAATTGGACACCTTTTTCCATGCTGTTGAAAGGTCACGCCCTAGGTTCTGCTTGGTTTTAAAATCTCCTTTAAGCAAGTTTTCACATCGGAACAATCAGGCTCATAATGTTAGCTTGGGTGCACATGTCCACAAATAGATATATTATTTCCACTACTAAAATAAAATAATTGAATTTCCATTTAAAAAAATTAAAACAAACATCCTAATTGTTCATAAATATGCCTCATTCTCAGCTGAGCTGGACTTGTGACTTGAGATAAAAAACTAGCTTAAATCAAATTTCTACGTCCAAGGCTTTATTGAATTAAATCTTCCCATCTTTCAGCTCTTGATATGTGATTATTGGGCCAATGTTACTGAATTGTGAGGTCTGCTATGAGGACAACCACAGCATCTTGAAGTATTCACCCCCCAAAATTTATTTGGTTTATCTGAGGTGTATAACATAATGTTCTAGAGTATATACAGACTATTCAGTGGTTACTCTATAGAAGCAGATTAATAACTTTTGGGAAGCAATGAATTTTACTGATTTGAGAAAGAATAGTTCTCCAAGCCTCTCCCCTTCTTCTAGGGATCTGGGGTGGGAACTATGGGGTGATATGCTCAGTCTTTTAATGCCTAGGTTGCCCCGTTCCTCTTGGGTTCTTGCTGAGTTGGGTGGTCCAGGCCTTCTTCCTTCTTGGAGACCATGTGGACCTTAAGGCCCACCACACTGTAGCTATAACCAGATTTACTGCCATATCAGGGCATGAGCTTGAGAAAGTGGCCATTGAGGGGGTGTCAACCCCAGCGTCATAGGTAGAAGAACTGGTATCACTGTTCAAGTAACAGGACCATCTGTTCCTCAGTGTTGTCCCCTGTGCCCTCTGATGCCTGCCTCAGCACCTCTGATTATCATCGTATTTGGATGCTTTCTCCAGGCATAAAGTCAGATGAGCAGTGGAAGGCCATGACAGTGGTCTTTCCATTCAGCTCTGGTGTAACCATGACCACATCCTTGCCTTGAATATTATGGACAGTGCAGCAGTAACTGGGAGGTGTAGGTGCCTCTTTAACACAGTGACTCATTTCGCATGGCTGTAGATTCAATAGTGGAATGGCTGAATGACATGATAATTTTACTTTTAATTGTTAAGGATGCTGCAAAGTGTTTTCTCTAAGTATGTGCTAATTTATATACTCACATACAGCATGAAAGGTTTTCTTTCCCCTTATGTTTTCTTCAGAACCTGCTGCCTTGCATTTAAAGCACACATAACTCAAAGGAAGAGAGATAACCTTACCTTAGTTTTGTATTTCATTGCCTTGTTTACTAGTGACACTGAGTACTGGTTACTTTTTACAGAAATAGATGTCTTAAATTTCCTTGCTTAATGAAATTTCAGTGAAATCTTCTTCCATGTAAGCAAAATTCTCCATGTAGCTTGTGTCAACTTTGTCATAGATTTTTCACCAATGTATCGCCAATTTTACCCTGAAAGTTGTTCATTTTTCCATAATCTTACTATGCATATTTACCACACGGAAGGCTAGGTCCCATGCTCAGCAGTAAAACACTGACACAGAAGTATTTTTTGAACATTTTGTCTAATATTGTTTTGTTTGATATTATTATTATTATTATTATTATTATTATTATTATCATTATTTTCCTTACTAGTCATTTGCTTGCATATTATGCTTTCTGATTTTCTGTTTTTTTTTTTTTTGGTGTGTGTGTGTGTGTGTCTGTTTTGTTGTGTTTCCTTGTTTATTTGTTTGCCTGTTGGCTGTATAAGAGAAGAGAGAAAGAGAAAGAAAATGCATGGAGTTGGGAGGGTAGAGAGGTGGGAAGGTTTGGGGAGAAGTTGTATGAGGGAGGACTGTGATCAGAATATATTCTATGAAAAATTTTGAATAAAATTTTTATGTATTTTGTATTCCTTGTGTTTTTATTAAAGAAGACTTTACTAACTAGTCTGAATCTCATTTATTTTTGTCTCGCATTTGAGACATTTGTGGTTTTTATACACTGTACTTTGGAAATGTTTCTGTTCATGATGGATGTGTGGAGCATTTTATTTTTAAAAGTAAACTTATTTTGTTTATCTGAGGTATATAACATAATGTTCTAGAGTATATGCAGACTATTCAGTGGTTACTCTATAGAAGCAGATTAACATATTTGAAATTTTGGTTACATTTTGTATTTGATAGTGACGATAAAACCTGACTATTTAACAAAAATACTCAATAGAATTTTATTAACTTTGTGTTTCATGCTGTATGGCTAAATGTTCTCATTCTATGTATTTCCTGTTTTTGCTCTTAGGGTTATGTCTCCTTATTTAAATTTTCTTTTTTTTTTTTTCTAACTACGGTCAGTACTGTTTGATTCTTTCTGTGTTTGTGTTCTCTTCCTCTGCCTGCCTGCATGTCGCATTCTACACATAACTGAGATCACATAATATTTCTCTGTGCCCATATTTCTTTTATCATAGATACTTCTTCATACAGTCACACTTTCCCAAAGGTCAAGATCACCTTTTTAAAGGCTGGATAATTTTCCATCCAGCAGAAATTTATAACATCTCACTCTGTACACACACACACACACACACACACACACACACACACACATACACACACACACACCACATTTCCTCCATTTGTCTGTTGATGGACTATTAGATCCTTTCTATTTCTTGACTACTGTACATAGTGCTGTAATCAACATTGGAGTGTATCCATTTTTATGAGTGGTAAGTTCATGACCCTTGGGAATATAGTCAGAAGAGGGATTGCTTGTGGGTCTATTTTTAATTTATTATTATTATTATTATTATTATTATTATTATCATCATTATTGTTTTTAGCAACCTCCTCCCTTCTGTTTCCTGCAATGGCTTTACTAATCTACATCCTCCTCTGCAGTATACAGAGGTACTCTGTTCTATAAACTTTGCTCCGCATATGTTCATTTTCTTTTGATAACAGACACTCTTCTGTAAGGGCATAATCACAAGATGGTTTCAACTTTTGCTTTACTAGTGATTAGTGATGTGGAGTAGCTGATGACCATTTTTATTATACCATATTCGGGAAAAGATCCTTTACCCATTACTAAAACTGAGTTTTTGTCTTTCTCTTAGTTATAAGAGTTCTTTAGAAATTTTGAATAATAATCACTTATCAAAAATGTATTTTGCAATGTTTTTTCTCCAACACTAATCTGTGTTTCCAACTTTGTCGTGTGAAAGGTTTCTATTTGAAAGGATCTCATTAACTTCTGCTCTTGCAGCTGAAGCTTCTAAATGATACTGAAAAATCATTTCCAGTATTGACCCTTCAATCTGTGTTCTTTTCTGTCGTCTTAGGTTTCTGGTCTTGTATACACTTCAGGCTGATTTTCTTGTGTGCTGAAGGAACTGGGTCCATTTTTATTCCTTTGCCTACAGTTATCTAGTATCTCAGCACGGTTTGCTGAAGATCCTGTCCTTTCTTCATTGTTCCACCGTGGTCCCCTTGTTGGAAATTACAGGCCTATTGTTATCTGTATGCATTTCAGGACAGTCTATTCAGTGTTTAATAGGTATTTCTAGCAGCATTGGAGATCTTGGTCTTTGAATCTTTTCTGTGATCTGACCAATAGGAGTGAACATGGATTCTAGTTGCTGAAGTTTGAATAGGAGGTACGATGCCGGGTCTGTTGTACTTCCTTCTGCATAAGTTGCCAATATTACTTCCTTGCTACCCCTTATGTTACTGAGCCTAATTGATTCACGGGCTGTTAAAACCCTACATGGAGTATAAAGTTCACTATTTTTTTTGTTGTTAAGAGTTGTAACAATACCTTGTTCATAAACAAATGTGTAAAACTTAGTTAAGATATGTAAAAACAGAGACTTATTCAAACTAAAAAGGAAATAGCTTTGTTTTAATATGGTGACCAAACAAAAGATAGATTTGTAGTTTTTAGTACAATCTCAAGAATGTTTAAATATTTTTGATAAAAAATAAATATAAAACTATCAGACTAATAGGAATAGTTTTCAAGTTATGAGTTTATTTTGCAAAGTACCACCAGACCCCAACTATTACAGTTCCTAGAAAATTATGCTTTTTGAAAATACTCTACTCAAAATAGACACGAATGAAAAAAATAAAGTCCAGAAATAATAGCATGTTATTTTAAGACCTTAATGTCATCAGAAATAATCAACTAATTTGAAATTTAGAAACAACCGATTATAACAAGCAAATCAAGCCAGAATTCTTGATTAAGAGGAGAAATGTGAAGCAAAAGCCATAGACAAGCCAGGGAGAGTAGAAGTCAGTGTGGATGTGAATGAAGGGAGGGCATGTCTAAGGACCACCGAGAATAACAGAAGCTTGAAACCGCTTTGATTCTGTCCTCATTCCTAGTGTTGGATGGAAAAATCATCATAGCAGACACATCAGTACATTCTGTGCTGCAGACTGTGAGTCCTTTGAACTCGGAGCTATGAATTTGATGTCCGTGTTCCCAGCAAATTACCTTTCTAGCAATAGCAAGCGCTGCCTAACACGATGTTTGCTTCAATTATTTTGGAACCTGTAAGAAGGAAGAAAACAGTCCATTATGTAACAGAAAGATGACAGTTTACTTTGTGATAAATGTGGATAGGAATTAGTCCTGGGCATTAAAGATGAATTTAAAAAGAGAGATTTAACCAAGGGAGGAAGAAGTAGGTTTCAGTGTCTTTATTATTATTTATTTATTTATGCTGATCTAGTAACTTCTATGCTCCAGTGTTAGCACTGCTAAGAATTAGGTGGAGACTTATGACCATACAAATTAAGATTTAAAGCTAAAGATACAGAGTGGTCATAAATGCAATGAATATCCTGGATGAAGCAAGGGCTTAGTACTTTGGAGTAGTTAGAGATGTAACTGCACCAGCAGCACTGTTCTCAATGCCCCTTAATTTCTTGTTAGCAGACAGCCGTGCAAGCTACAGAAACCCTTTCCCAAGGTTCCCCACTCTCATTAACAGTCCTTTGCTATGTCCAGCTCTTTCTCAACAGAAGTTCTCACTTTTCATCTCAGAAATCAGATACCATCACTGAGCAGAACTCCCTAGAGGGTTTTGCATTGGCATTTTTTTAAAAAAACAAATGTCCGTAAAGGAACATGCTCCCATATCAATTATTCTTGTCACCAGGTGGGAGACACTCTTGCAGGTTGTGAAACATCTCAGGACCTCACTTTTTTGTACTTCCTGATTACTTCCTTCTATTAATTGTCAGCCTGACATATAAAGACACATAAAAATACCAAGAATTCATGAGGGATTTTGAAAAGCATGAATATTAAAATTTTTATGTGCATGTGTGTTTTTCTTTGGGTATGTACACATGGGGGTATGATTACAGGTGCCTTTGGAGGCCAGATGTGTCTGATCTCCCAGGAGCTGGAGTTACGGGAAGTTATGATTTCCCTGACATGGTGTCAGGAAGAACAGTATATATACTTTTAAACATTGAACCACCTCTTGAGACCCTCATACAAGGATTTAAAAGCAATGTTATCATACTGTTGTTGAACTTTGAGGAAAGGATATTTGAGTTTTACTCTTGTAAGGAGACTTCCAAGAAGTTCTATTGCCAAGAAGCTAGTCCAGATACAGGCAGGATGATCTAAAAATGAATTATGCTCAGTAAGTGGTGTGGCGTAGCAGAGTTCAGTTTCAATACATTAACACTCAAAAAGAAGAGACTGTGGCTGTGATATAGAGTGAACTACTATGTGATTTCCTATTCTAAACCAATAAACACAATTTTATACTTAATATTCAACCAATGAAGCTTTTCACTATGAGTTTGTGGATTAATACTTTTTCACCAGATATTATATAATCCTTGTGTTTATTTATTATTATACCCTTCTACGTTTTTTAAATTTTTTATTTTATTTTATAATTTAATTTAATTTTACATATCAGCCATGGATTCCCTTGTTCTCCCCCCTCCCGCCCCCCCATCCCCCATCCCATCCCCCATTCCCATCTCCTCCAGGGCAAAGACTCCCCTGGGGATTGAGTTTAACCTGGTAGATTCAGTCCAGGCCTTTTTATGTTTTGTTCACAGAAGCCATATGCAGTCATCTAGTCATTTTACAAAATAACACTCTAAACAATTATGCAATTGAACTCTGACACTATTTTTCCTTAGTTTAAAAAATCTCTCATTAATAGTACAAAATGTTAAATCTCATAGTCTATTTATGTACATTCTAGATTTTTCTCATATATAGTACCTATATTGGTTTAGTTTCCTTAGAGGCATTTATTTGCCATTCTTAGCTGTGCTAATGCTATATAATTTCCTACTTAACTCTAAAGAAAGGCACTCGACATAGCTTTGTGTCAGTTTACAGTTGCATGGGAAAAGTATAAAATCAGTCCACACCTTGTGATAGTGCAGGCACATACATTCAGTTTATAAAAATCTCTCTTGTACAGTTGGAGTCCAATTATCTTTGTCTTCCTTTTCATTCCTTTTTTTTTATGGCCTGTTGCAGTATGTCTCCCAACCCAATTATTTGATCAATCCTGTTCGTAGGCACCATATGTCTGTTTTAATGATTGACTTCATTGTGCTACGTTTAAAGTAGTTTTATGGTATTTCCCCACTTAATCACTGTGATCACACAGGACACAGTCTAAATTCTCTAAGTTAACATTCAATGGCAAATAATTCTGATGCGGTTTACTTATAAAATCATGGAAGCTGCTGCATTCTTAAACTATATGCACTATTACTTTGTTTCCTCTAATTTAAATTTAATTTTATTATTTTTTATGGGTGTTTTGCATACATGTACATCTGTAAACCACACGTATGTCTGATGCTCTCAGAGGCCAGAACATGGGAAATGGAATTAAAGATGGTTATGACCTACCATGAGGGTGCTGGAAATTGAACCTGGGTTCTCTGGAAGACAAACCAGACCTTATTCACTGAGGCATCTCTCTTTCATTTTTTTTCCCTCAAGGAGATTTCCCACCTGTAGGGCATTTTTGTATTGTTTAAGTAGTTCCCTGATTTGGGCAATAGATGATCTATATCTTTTAACCTCAATGTCTGCTGATTTTTTTCTTAAGGATTAGTGTTTACATTGACAATAAGTGTGTGTGTGTGTGTGTGTGTGTGTGTGTGTGTGTGTGAGAGAGAGAGAGAGAGAGAGAGAGAGAGAGAGAGAGAGAGAGAGAGAGAGAGAGAGAGATTTAGGTCAGTGTGCGCACTGGTGGACAAGGCCAGAGTTCAATGTCAGGTGCCTTTCTTGCTTTCTCCCCACTTTTTTTTTGAGGCAAAATCTCTCACTAAAACTTGATTGCTTTGATCTGGCTAGGGTGGTTTGCCAGTGGGCTCCAGGGATGTGCCTATGACTGTTTGCTCAAACTCCTCAGCAATAGGCTTGCCAGCATGGAGTCATGTCTGGCCTTTTTGTAGGCTGTGGGGTTCCAAACTCAGATCTTAATGCGTGCACAGCAGTCATTTTCCTGAATGAGCCATATCTCTAGCATTTTGCCTGCCATTTTAAACTTGATATGGCATCTTCTAGATTCATTCATTTTGTGAGCAATGACAAGATGTCGTTGACTTCAAGTCTGAATAGTATGCAGTTGTTTATAAGTACCATATTTTCTTCATCCACCCACCTACTGATGATCGCCTAGGTTGACTCCACCATTTGACATTGGGATTCTGATGAACATGGGAGTTTAGCTTTCTTTTCATCATGCTAAACTCAGTTCTTTCAGCCATCTACCCAGTGGAGGACTTATCAGATCATATAACCCTTCGCTTTGATATTTTGAGAAATTTCCATGCTTATTTTCAAAGTAGCAGTAACAATTTGTGTTGCTGAAAACAGTGTTTTAGAATTCCTTTTTAACCATACCATCACTGACTCTTGTAATTTTGTCCATTGAGATAGTGTCATGGATTGTCGCCTTAGTTTGTATTTCCTTGATAAATAATGCTGGTCATTTGTGTGATTTCTCCCGAGAACAGTGTGATTAGGCCATTTTCCTCTACCCAAACTAGTCTGTCTTCTTCTTCTTCTTCTTCTTTTTTTTTTTTTTTTGGAGACAGGGTTTCTCTGTGTAGCTTTGTGCCTTTCCTGGAACTCACTTGGTAGCCCAGGCTGGCCTCAAACTCACAGAGATCCGCCTGGCTCTGCCTCCCGAGTGCTGGGATTAAAGGCGTGCACCACCACTGCCCGGCCTAGTCTGTCTTACTAGAGAGTCTTTTAAACATTCTGGACAGCCCCTTGTAGATGTACAGTTTGCAAATATTTTGTCCTATTTCTAGGCTACCTGTTCACTTTTACTCTATTAATGGTTTTCTAGTCTGTGTGATGGTTTATTTGATAAGATCCTTTCATCTAGTTTGATTTTGTTCTGTGTGATTTGGAATCCTGTTTTTTTTTTTTTTTTTTTTTTATTTTTTATTTTTTTATTTTTTTGGTTTTTCGAGACAGGGTTTCTCTGTGTAGCTTTGCGCCTCTCCTGGATCTCACTTGGTAGCCCAGGCTGGCCTCGAACTCACAGAGATCCGCCTGGCTCTGCCTCCCGAGTGCTGGGATTAAAGGCGTGCGCCACCACCGCCCGGCTTTTTTTTTTTTTTAAAGATAACAGTGTTAGGAAGTTTTCCTCTCTGTTCTCTTGTAGTAGTATAATAATTCTAGGTATTCTATTTAAAATTTTAATTCTTTGAGTTTATTTGGTATACAACATGGAATGCAATGGGATGAGATTCAATTTATTCTTCTGCATTTGGATATGAATTGTTTTAATAACATTTACTGAAGAGACTGTGCTTGGTTAAAAAAGAATCAATGAAATATTAACACATTGATTTGTTTCTAGGCTACCTATTTTAGCTCATTAGTCTTTGCTTAAATGTTCATATCATGCTCTTTTGACTAATATAGACTTGCAGTATTTTAGAATGTATTAAAGTTCTTTTCTTATGTACAAAGACTAGCATAATCTATTTCCCTGGGTAGATCATCTTCAACAATCTATTCAAGAAAAGTCATTTTCTGACGTAGTAAAGACGTCAGAAACACTACCAGCACATGCTAAGCCCCTATTTCCAAACCAGACACAGAAGAGTGAGAACCCTGGTGAGATTTCTGTGGGTGATTCTAATAGAGCTGCTGGTGACCCTTCTTGTCATCTGTGGCCAACAAGGGAAACGAAGTGAGCTAGTACATGCATTCATTCTTAAAGGTTTTCCTATAGCATGTTTTGGTGTCAGGAAGTGTGACACCTTTAACTTTGTCCTTTTTGTTTGGTCAAAAAAGATTAAAATATGTGGAGTTTTTTTTTTTTTTTTTTTTTTTTTTTTTGCTTCACACTAACCTTAGAGCTTTTTTCTCTTTCAATGAAAGTCACCATTGGAATTTTTTATAGTTATTGCATTGAATTTGTAGAGTGCTGTGTGTAGCGTGGATATAATGCTTTAGCAATATCAATTCCTTCAAACTATAAGATGATAACTTTCCATTCCTTTGTATCGTCTTCAGTTTCTTTCATTAATATTTTATAACTTACCGTGCAAATTTCTTTCACATATTGTTTATTTCCATTTTTAGCAGCTATTATAAATGAGATTTTAAAAGTCTCCTCTCAGGGTGCATAAGAAAACTTATTTTTACTACTGGGCATGGGTTGAAGAGACATTACTATCATATAAGAAAGGACTTTCTGACAGTTAACCTTGACTGTACATTAAATAAAAGTCTGAATAATTGCAAATATAATAATGCCTTAAAGTCCCCCATCGCCAAAAAAAAATTCCCTTTTAGAAATTCTACTTATATTTGCATGTTGATTTTTCATCTTACCAGGTTACTGACTTATCTTATTTGTTTGTTTTTTAATTTCTTGGTGGAATATTTAGGAAGCTCTATTTAGACAATCAGAACATCCACCCACATGGAAAAATTTACCTCTTTCTTTCCTTTTATGGGTGCTTTTCTCTTATTTTTTCTCTCGTTTGTCAGGTTCCTTTTGGTAGTTGTTCCAGGGGTCTGTTGAGTAGATGAGCTTGGATACCTTTCTTTTTCTTGTCTTTTCTTTACTCCTTTCCAGGGAGTAAAATGGAAAACCATGACAACCTCTCATTTGTGGAAAACTGCTATCACAAAATGAGTGGAAGCGAGTGTCTCTGCTTCCCCTGTGACAAAGTGGAAGCCAGGTCATGCCTAAGGGCAAGCAGCACCTTCTAGGTCACCAAATGACATGCCTTTCTGGGAGCCAGGAACCTGCTTTCTGCTTCCTAGTCTGCCTTTGATAGTCCATGTAGAAAAGAGACACTTGTGCTTGCTTTTATGGACATGGGAACTTGGTGATAGGAATTGTGAATGAGGCACATGTTCGTTTGCTCTATGGCTTAGTCTAGATTGAATTGCCGTGGAAATGAATCTGGAGACATCAGTTTAATCATAGCTGCTTGAATGTCAGCAGAGTGAAAATGTTACTTCTGCGTTTTAAAATGCTAGTGTTATTCTATCTTTATGATGAGTGATGAGAAAGTAATTTTAGGAAATGGTTCATGAACCAAAGGACTTTCATATTATAGGAAATTACCTGTTAGTTGCAACTTGGAAAGACAGTTTTTTTCTTTCTCTTTTGTATTTTTGATAATAAATCAGTTCTATTTTGCACACACTCCTAACCCTTAAGTTATGGATTCAGGTTCTTGATATGCTGTATATGAAATGTTCATGCTCTTTAACATGATCTCTGGAGACGATGAAGAACATTTTACATCTTAGGGTATTTTTATACAGTTACAATTTTTATTGTCTTAATGGGAGTGTAATGGGATAGCTTTCAACTTCTCTCACTGAGTAGAGACTTTTAGCTGTGGGTTTATTTGATATGGCTCTGTTGAGCTTCATTGATTCAATCCCACTTATTTTTGAGAATTTTGCTTGAAAGAATGCTGGGTTATGTCATGTTTTGCCCACACACATTGCATTGATCATATGGTTTTTGCCTTTCATTCTTTCAATGTGGTGTATCACATTTATTCATTGCTACATATTGAACCATCCTTGCTTTACAGGGATAAATCTAACTGGACCACCATGGTTACAAGTCCATTTAATATGCTGTTTAGTTTGACTCACTAGTATTTTGTTGGTGATCTACATTCGTCAAGAGTACCTACTTTTGGTTTTCTTGTAATAAACTACTACTTTATGTGGCTTTGGTGTCAAAGTCACACTAATCTTTCAAAATGAATTTAAAAGGTGCATTAGACATTTTTTTTTTTAGAGGAATGAAATCAATAGGATAGATGTGTATTATATGGAGGCATTTGTTACACTTAATTACACAAAGGGACTGGGTAGTCTAAGCTGTTTGGAACCTGGGGCTTATACAGGGACACTTGGCTCAACCTGGGAGGAGGGGACTGGACCTGCCTGGACTGAATCTACCAGGGCCTTCTGTTGTAATTTAAAAGGGGCAAGGAGTCATGCCTACAACAAGGCTCACTTGGGAGGGTTATTGGGGGAAGGGCAGAGAAGGGAGCAGACAAGGGGGCGGAGACCGGTTTCTGGGGAGAGCAGGAGAGCAAAGAAAGAGAAAGAGGACAGGCCCACCTTTTATAAGGGAAAGTAGAGAAGGTGCACAGGGGTTGCTCTTAGTGGCTGCAGCTGAGGACATATCCTATCAGGACCTTAAGGGCAGTACAGATGCCTAAATGCTAACACCGTCTGCTTGCTAAAAAGACAGAATCAGGTAAATGCTCGGTCCACAAAGTTGGGTGCCTCAGTTTCCCAATCTATCACTGAAGGTCTGGAGATCCCTGGAGAGTTACTGGTATTGTGTCCATTCTGGAAAGCTGAGAAGCTGACATTTGAGGTAAGTGGAGGATGGTAGCAATGTTGATAGACCCCCTCCTACTCCTTGGAGAGAAACTAAGGAGTGAATGTGAACCCTGCTGCTTGCTCTGATCTTTGCATGTCTGGGCTGCCCTTTTGAAGGTTAATTTTGCATTAACCCCTTTAGTTAATCCTCTGAAAATCTCCTTGAAGATGTGCCCAGAGGTGTGTCTTCTAGTTGCTCCTAACTGCCCCCCCAACCCCCCCCCCCCGCCCCACCACCAAATCAACAATGAAAAGGAATCGTAACAGAAGTATTCTTCCCAATGACAAAGACAGTGCTCATTCCCTTGAAGTGATTACAGGTTAGGATTTCATCAACAGTCACTCCCAACATTGTTGAGATATATAATTATATTAAAGCGATCAAATCTGACAGTGAATCCAGTTCCCAGGGAATCTGATACTCTCTTTTGGACTCCAAGACATAAATATATATATATATCTTAAAGTTATTAATCCAGATGCACCACACAAGCAATCTACCAAGATATTACAATGATAGAGTTGAATCTTGAAATTTTACAAGCCAAACACACATTATGACAATGTTTTCAAGAAAGCATAATTGTTCCTCAAACTGGAAAATTTTGTTGCACTATTTGTCACAACTATTTAACTCTAACTGCCTGGTAGTTATGGTGACCAGGTATGTTAGCTGATTGGCTTTATTAGGAGGATACAAACTTCTCATAATAAGCTTATCATCACTCTTATGGGCCATTTTACCAAATGAAACAGATTTTCACTGAGTTAAAAACTGCCTCTTACAGAAACTGAGAGATGTGGACATTATCTCCTTTGATGTGTGTATTTCAAAGAGATGGCCCCTGGGTTCTTCAGAAAGAAGTGGCTAGATCATAGCCTGAGAAAAGACTACCTAGCTTTGCAAAGGATGTGTATACATTTTAATGAGTACTTTTCAATTACAAATGAATAATGTAAACATACACACACACACACACACACACACACACACACACACACGAGCACACACACACACACCAAAAAAGGAAAGAGGAATCATTTTCTTTATTTTCAGCATGGAGAATTAAGACTTCTGTTTTAATTTGTAATTTTTCTTTCAACATCAAAACCCTTTTACAGCCTTGCTAAGAAGCAGAGGTTTTAAGAGTGGACACTACAATTCCCTCGTTCACTGTAATCTGTATTCTCTCGCATGTTTTTAGCCGCAGTTTACACTGTGCTGCGTTAGCACAACAGACATAGTTTGTGATCCGCTTTGCTCTGTGCTTCCTGCCTTCTTCAGCTAAGTTAGACTGTCTCATCCTTCTGAGTCCCCTCTAGCGCTCCCTTCATATTAATGTTTCCTCCACTGGATTTTAAGAAAGATGAGCTATCTGATGATTTCACTATTGATTCCCATGGGCATCAGGCATACCTGTGATGTAGACATGGTGCCAAAATACATAAAATAAACAAATCTTTAAAAATCGAACATGAAACCTGAATTATTCACAAACACAGAAGAACATATAATTAAACATTAATAAATATGTAGATGGAAAATCGTTTCTAAAAACCAAGAAAAAATTAACTTTAGATCGAGTTTCTTTAAGAAAAACAACAACAAAACATGGTTTAACATATCCCACATTCAGAGCCATGTTTAGGCATAACTTCAAGAGGCAGAAAATATGCTACACTACAATGATGTAATGGTGGTACTATAAAACATTTTCAGTAATTATTTTGTAAAAAAAAAATTAAGTGGAGAATCCAGAAGAGATAAAATGTAAATTCTGTTCGCAGAAAAAATAAGCCAGTTATGAATTAAGCAATGCACTTAACATGATCTGCCAGATCTAGTGGTGCATTTTAACAGCTGTACTGCTCTGTATGAAGGAGCCTCTGCTGGAACAGGAGGTTCCTTACTTTGTTAACAGATAAATTTGTACAACCCTTTTTGCAAAGTGATTTGTTAATATCTTTCAAGGGTTGTGCTATGTTTATATGCTTTGAGCAAGCAAATTGACCTATAGGAGAAAAAAACTAAAGGTAAAGCTGAAACTCAGGTAGTTTAGCCTACTATGCAAAATTATTGATAATAGTGAAAACTAGAAATGATCTACGTATTCAATATTGTAGGCGTGGTTTATTAACTTAACATCTACTATATACTCATAGGTAAATTATTGTACAAGCATAAAATGGTTCAAATAATGTAGGAAATATGATCTTTGTGTTCTTATTATTCCTAGATTACATATAACTTTATACATTAATTATAGAAAGCATTCCACCTATTCATTGTAGCTGACATTAAGTCTAAGATTATTGAAGGCCTTGGTGTTCTTGTTGAGATGTATAAGTGATCATTAAAAAAAAAATCTCCTTTTTATATGAGACAATATTAAGAAAATACTGCCAGTTTCATTATCATCTGGTCAACTGTTAATATTTATCTCATTAAAAAAACCATTTAGGCATCTGTTTTGTTATCCATAATTTGTATCTATCAAACAGGTGTGTCTCTTAAGTTGTCACTTGCTCTTTTTCAAAAGCACTATGCACAAACCCATTAGACAGAATTAAAGATTATAACAAAATGTTATACACAGTAAAAAGAAATTATAATCTTATACATCTGAATTAGTGTGTATTTTCCAATTTTGTTATATTTGCAAAATATTGTAAAAAGTGAAATTCAGCTCTTAAAAATTATAAATCTTAACTGTGTAAAAGGGAAGTCAACCTAAGCGAAAAATCAACAGCCTATTTATTGCATCATTTAAGTGTGTGTGTGCATGTGTGTATCTGCACATATGTGTTAAACCTTGGCTTACAGCCCATTTGGTTTTGGTACTTTTCCTGACAAATTATTCAGTAGGTTTCCAAAGACATTAAAGATTCTGGTAGGTTATATATTACTTGGCTTTTGGCATTGGTTGTGAAAATATTTTCCTTTCTATTTTGTTACAAGCCCCCAAAGCAAAACACAATAAAACAAGTCTGCTACCTACCTTCTATAAAACAAAAAAATAAACAAACAAAAGACAATAGACGAAAATGAAATAGAGTACAAACAAAAATAAACAAAAATTTTCAATACTTGTGTGTGTTCCAGATTTTTTGGAAGTTATAATATCATTCTATTTTGTCTTCATTTAAATTGCTTAGAAGAAAATTTCGCATTTAGCCTTTTAATTCTACTTGAATTAAATGAATCGAGTATGGATATTTTATTATGATTTGTGCAAATTACACACACAATTCCTCAGCAGTGCTTAAGATGGTACTTACTTCAATAAACTCATTAAATTATGTCATTTTTAGTTAGACATGACTGTCAAGCCCTCACACTCATATGATATTCTACCTAAAATGTTTTCTTTTGAAGTGTAGGAAGGACATCATCCACTTTGTCAGGACGCACTTCTGTTATGTTTTCATAAGAGCAGTGAAGGAAGAGAATCAATAGATCCCCTTGTCTCTTCTTAGTAATTTAGAAAGACATTTTTGATAAAGAAGTTTAACTTCATTGAGACTAAATAATGCATCATAAAAGAGTGAATATGCTTTTATCTAATAATTGTAAATAACTGAAGAGTTGATCATTGACTTTCTTGATCAAGTAGATTGATTATCTGATCTTATTCACAGCTAGGTCATCAAAGTTTTTTTTCATCTCCCTTTTCAAGTCATCTTTTGCTTTTTACATCATTTTCAGTGAGATTAAATGGGCATGTGGGAAGCAAAGTAAAATTACCTTAATTAATAAAAGTGCTGTGTGTGCTGGGCCAGATGGAAATTCTTCTTTTTATCTCACTGTTCTTTTTGTCTATGTAGTGATAAATCATATGATCTTCGTATGAAAAGAACATCCTCAGGGGCCATGGAAAATTGCATCTTGACAATTAATTAAGACCAAGTTGCAGTGCTTACAGGGATTGTTGTATTTCTCAAGAGATGACATGAGATGATATTTCCTGTTTTCAAGAAAATTGTCATTCTCAATTATGATAAAGTCCAAATATTATTAGAATTTTTGTAGAAATAAGATTTTATTCCATTTCTGCATTTGCTAAATAGGAGTGCCTTAACATTTATGAATTATTGTGCAGATGCTTAGGAAAAAGGAAGAAACTCATAATTTTAGGAATTAAATTACCAGCCATTCTTCTTTTTAAAATGTAATATACAGTGAGCATAATTATCTAGGTCATTGAAGACCATTATTTTAGAATTAGAGTTTCATCTCTGTGTTTCCAACTGGCAGTAATGTTGACCCTATATTTTTCCTATTCATGCTATTTACACTTATTAAAAAGGGTAGTGTTGTGTAGGTATCCATGCAGTGACTTGATAGGGCATACAAGAAAGTCTGTAGTTTTACTAAGAGTTTGAAGTTTGTTGTATTTGTAAGTATTCTGGCATGTCACTAAATTGCCATATTTTTACACAATGGGCAGCTTCCTATTATATTCTAAACGTCTCAAAAATAAATCCCACACATCGTTGTGACTTATTCAGTTAAGCAGAGCACATAGAAAAGTGAATGTTTAATAGTTGAGCTGCCTGTACATTTCTAAGCTCCTCAGGGAAATGATTGCCATGTTTATTCAGCTCGTGGTAGCATCATTCTCTGTTGGTCATGATTCAGAGCACATTAGGAAGGTAAAGTTCTGCCAAGGAAATGCACAGAAGAAACATTGTTCCATGTTTATGCTGGACCTCACTCTAATGAGCTGGGCTTCCTGTCACTTGCCCCTGCCTGTGAAAGCTAGAAGTCTGTATTCATAAATGACTTAGCATCTTTGTAAGCGGCAGCAGAAGGAAGCAGCTTGTGAGAGTATTCATGTTTTAACTTGGTGTCATGCTACTTTATGAGGCCCTGGCACACAAAATCTAACAGTCACCACAGTTTCAGCAACATAGCACAATAATCTAAAGGGCCTTTCATAACCCCAATTCTCATTAGAAACCCACTTCTTTTACAGCTCTTGTCATCGCCAGCATCCTTAAAATCCTTACACTCTCCTACCACGTACTGGTCTACCTCTCTGTCATTTTTACACCAATAGTCCCAAATATAACACAAACTGAAATAAAATTAGATCTCTTTGTGCGGTGTTTACGCATTATGATATGATAAAAGTGAAAACACCAAAGTTATGGATTCATGCCTGAACAAAGAATCTCTGTGCATTTGAGCATCTCTACACAGTAGGCATTTAGGAGGTGAACGTTTTCCTGATGGAGTGGAGGCCAAGCTGGGCCTCTGGCCTCCTCCTCTTTGGAGAAGTGCTGTGAAGTCATCCACCATGGACTTACTCGAGTGCACGGAAGTGTGAAATTTTGTGGATACTTGGGTTTATCATCAGTCCTAAGTATGTGAACATGACATTTTTTTTTAATGTGTGGAGAAAATATCTTTTAGGAACATCATCATCCCCCCCATGTCACCTTGAGATGTTCCATGGGGTTCTCATGTCTCCTCTTGTTTGCTTTCTCCGCATAGCATCTCCTCTTGCTCCTCCCAAGGCCCTCACAGCCTTTGGTTCAGCAAGCTGAAGCATCTGCCTGGAGGGGGCAGGCTCCCATGATAACAAGGCAGAAAGGGAATAGAAGTGAGAAACAGAGCTTGTTCAGTTTCCTGGTGTCTGCCTGCTGATTTATTTTAGAACCTCTCTGACTGATCTGTGCTTATTTTTAAGCTTGCATGCACGAGTAAAATATAAATGTGTCTAGGCTTAAGATCCTAGATGGTGTCCTATATGTTAATGCCAGGGATAATAGACTGAAGAAAGACTAGAGGGGGGCATTTCTTTGACTTTGATATTCATTTATTATGATATAACAGAACATACTTATATATAATGGAAAATTCATTTTCTTCTGACAGTGATCACAAAAATGTGCTGTTTTTAAAATAAACCATCTTCATTCTGCGTATTTTCTTACACTTGAGACTTGAAGCAAAACAGTTAAGAGAAATGTAGACAATCTAAACGTTTGATTTTTTCCAAATAATTTTGCCAGGATCTTTTTAATTTTTTTCTCCTCTTACTCCTGCTGAGAAAGTGCATACATTTGGAATTCAGAGCATTTCAGCACTGAGTGTATCATCTTTCCTGTAAGCTGGTAATGAGCATATGGGAGTGAGGCTGAACGGAAGACAAGCTGTTGATTTCTATTGAACACTCAAAAATATAAGGTATATATATTTTTAAAAAATTTTGCTATCCAGTGATGAGCTGAAATGCAACAAAATTTGGGCACACAAATTTAAAATCATCCTGATGTGGGGATTAAAGGAAAATTTTTAAAAAGTAGCATTGCAACGATTTTGTTCATCATTTAGACAGTTACAGTTTCAAGAAAGGGAATTAGGAACCACAAAGGAACCCAGATCAGCAATAGGAGCAAGAGAAGGCCCGTCAGACCTTTCATGATGCCATGTTTTTGCTAGCTTTTGCTTTGTTATTTTTGGAATCAGATAATTGGGCATAGCATATTTAGAGCTCTGAACCTCTAAGAAAGATTTTTTAAACATATATAGAAACTAGCGATGTTAAGTGATTTTAAAGGAGATGCTTACATTTTTCTTGTGTCTGTTGAGAAAGTGGTCTTGGAGAAATTGATGTACTTCTTTAAAGGATGGGTGGGAATTGAGAAACCCATTTTATTTCCACTTTTATGACATGGGGAATGAGAGACATCTCACACAGCTGGATCCTGTTCTCTTTGTGAATCAGTTAGACTGCATGGGAAGGCTGCCACAAGTTTGGGGTAGTCTGGTTAGAACAAGGCCTTGTTAAGTTGGCCTTAGAGTATTTGTCAAAACCTTGCTGCCTTTTTTTAGGATCTCGATCCCTTCCACCTGTTTCTAATTAAGGTCTCTAGCCTTAGGGACAATGGGAATTCCAAAATGTCTCTGGATAAGGAATTCACATGGCTCTTTGTAAAGTCACCGTGGTTATCTGCTGAAGCCTACAGTAGGCTCTGTTCACTTAGTCTGCTGATGTCACCTTTCAGTAAGTGCTTCAACAAGACTCTGATGGCATTCAGAAATACTGCTCTATTATTTTAGTAAATTGATAGGGTTTTAGAAAGAGTTAATATACATCAGAAATAGTTTTGGGTGGCATTATTGTTTGTGACACAATGTGTTGAATTACATAATAAAATTATATTTGTATATGCCATTAATAACCAATGAATGAATGTATAATGATATATTATATGGCTTTATATCTTAGCCTATTCATTCCTTCTTGTGTGTGGCCGTTATGTATTCAGTGTGCCTCTAGCAACTAGTCGAAACAGATGCAGAGAACCACCTTCAAACCTTAAGCCGAGCTCAGAGAATTCTTGTGAAGAGAGGGAGGAAGGATTGTACCAGCCAGAAGGGTCAAGGACCTCACAAGGAAACCCATAGAATTAACTAACCTAGACTCACAGGTACTCATAGAGACTGAACTGATAACCAGGGAGCTTGCATGGGACTGACCTAGGCCCTCTACATATATGTGACAGTTATGTAGCTTGGTCTTCTTATGAGACTCCTAACAGTGGGGGCAGGGACTATCTCTGACTCTTATTTGCTTTTGGGACCCTGTTCCTCATACTGGGTTGCCTTTCCCAGCCTTAATACAAGGCATAGCAACTTGTATTAAGTCAAACTGCAACTTGATATGCCATGTTTTGTGTTGCTATCCATGGGAGGCTTGCCCTTTTCTAAATAGAAGTGGAGGAGGAGTGGATGGTGGGGGGAGGTGGAGAGGAGGGAGTGGAAGGAGAGGAGGGAGGGTAAACTGTGGTCCGGATGTAAAATAAATGAATATTAAAAAAATAAAACAAACAAAAAAACAAAAAACAAAACAAAAAACATAGCTTCACCCTCATGAGTGGACCAGTGCAGATTATAAAAGGCCTTGAGTCTTCAAATCTGACACCTTGTTTGTTCACACTCCATTGGTTTGTTACCTTCTGACATGCATTGTTACTGAATAGTTACTGAGGGCCAGAGCCTGGGTCCCAACAATCTTACTAAATCATTTCTGTCCTGCTAGGTATTCTATATCAGCCTATGAGATAAACCACTAACAGGGACCAGCAGAAAAGGAGACTTATTCAATGTTAACATTTTGGGAGGAGGGAGAAAGGGATCAGTGACCCTTATTATGTACCTCTGGGGTCCTGACAGGGTTATGATAAGTGAGGGGCCAGAGTTCTACAAACAGGGCAGTGCTGTTCAGGCTGTGGTCCTGCCCATCACTGTCTTGGCCCCAGAGCTTTAGTCTTCCTATCTGACAAATTGTCAGAACTGAGGGAAATTTCTTTCTAGGAGATAAGTTCCCCTCTGGCTGGTATCAGTCTTTTCCTTTTCCCAACCTGAGAGTCCTGTGGGAAATTCCAGATCTTTGGGGGCGGTCTCTTGTTTTTATAGCTTGATAGCCAAAGTGAAGGACACAAGTATCTCTTGAGAATATTCTCATTCCTTCTAGGCATGCCAATTACACATTCGTTGGCTTTATTTTAATTCCTCAGTCTTGAAGTTAATATACCTGAGTCTGAAGCAAATATATTCAGAGTGTAAGTAGGAATGAATTTCAGGGCATTCAATTCATGCCAAGCAACTGCATGGATGAACCATTTATCTAAATCCTCTTGGCATTTAGTTATCTTTGGAAAGTTTGGTCTGAATATTTGTATGGGTGAATTATAGTCACTTTTAAACTCACAAATATTTTAAGACTTTCACAATGACCAAAAGGTGAAACAAAGAAACAAAGATACGAAAATAATTTCTTCTGTACTGGTAATCAGATGGAAGCTTCTAACTAAATGGTATTCTTTATTTACTCTTGGGAGAATGAACCTTTACAAAGTTGGTTAATTAGTTACCTTGTAATCTCTATTAAATTCACCTAAATCATAGACACACTGAGAAGTGAGTGAAGCCACTCCAGAATATCACCTTTCATAACAATTCCACAGTTCAAAATACTAAAAGTGTTATCTACACAGTGAATGTAATAAAAAATTATGTGAAATGTAGAGAAATCATTTAGAGGAGTTGGAGTTTGTAGGCAAGCTTCTACTTCACCATTACTTTCATACCTATGCACACTGGGACTTCCCAGTATCTTTCTTTTCTAAGCAGCAGGGAACATATCATTAAAGGAGACTGAGGCAAAAGGGAACAGGAGAGTACAGGTGTGTTGTAGGTCTACCCATGCCTTCATTTTCAAAGGACAACAAACATGTTTAAATTCAACCACAGATTTTAGAATCAAAATAGATGACACAGTGGAGTGCAAAGTTTCCAATAGACACAGAGTAGTTCCAACACATTGAGGCAACATAACTATTTTAACAAGGAGAAAAATGGGTGGATGTTTATGAAAGGAGGGAGAAGGGAATTCTTACACCTTGTGTGATGGATTGGACTTTTTTTTTTTTTTAATTGAAACATAGAAAAGAAAAAGCAAGCTCTCAAATGGATAATTGATGCTTAAACTTTGTCATATGCTGTTGGTTACGATAAAAACACTCATAAAATAAAAAAAGTGAACATTTTTATTAGCGTTTTCATCATGCTGCAACTGTCAAAGTTGCATGGTGTATTACACATGAGGATATTCTGTCCACAAACATTGTGTTTAATAGCCCAATGAACAGAGACCCTAGATCTAATATTGCCTGAAAATAATACTCTGCCAAAAGCAGCTTTAAGTTAGGAACAGTTTCTTCTGGTGCACAGTTCAAGGTAGTCCTTCCTGGTGGGGAAGTCAAGGCACAGGGATTGAAAGCAGCTGCTCACATCGAATCTATAATCTGGTATAGACAATGATGAATGCATGCCTCCATTCACCCTCCTTTCTCCATTTATGTAATTCAGGGTCCCAGTAAATAATGCTGCCTCCAACAATGGGTTGGCCTTATTATAGCAGTTAGTACATCCAAGATAATCTTCCGTGGACATGTCCAGAGGCCCTTCTCTCAGATGATTCTAAACGTTTTAGATGTGATTTTACTTGTTTTAGAATTTAAGCCATCTTTTTAAATTGTGTCAGACTATTTTCTCAGACTAGGTTTCCAGGATTAACATTTGAAAACATCAGGCTCAAATAATCCACCATCAGGGAAAGCTCATCATTAACATTCCAATTATTTATCTCTCTCTCTTTTTCTCTTTTTCCCCAGGATGAATGCGTTTTACTGTTGTTTCCTTTGGGAAACCAAGTACTTAGGAATCCAGGCCTTCCCTTGGGCCACCCCATCCCACATAGTTCCAGTATCCAAATTATTCATACTGCTGTTCCATCTCACTTTTCCAAGGTTTTTTGTTTGTTTGTTTGCTTTTTATTCAGTAGAGATGCAAAGTAGTAGCTCTTGGCCTATGTATGATAGCATTCCTGAGATTGGTGGTATCCATCACCTCACCTCTCCAGCTTTTCCAAACTAAAGCAAAATTTCCAAAGTCTTGTTCATTCTTCTTTTTGGCCCTCTTCTCTCCCTTGGGTCAGTTCCTTGAATTTTTCGGTTCCGTTTGAAGTCACGGTCATTCACAGTTTCATGGACAAAACCTGTCCCTAGTTCAGTCATCCAGGCTCTGAAGTTCATGCCACTTCTGTTCTGCTCACTCCTTGATAAATCAGTTTGCTAAGAGGGGGATGCTTTATACCATCCAACAACATGTCCACAACTGTATAGAATCTGAAGGTGGAGCCTTATAGATGGAATTATTTATCTCTTACCTTGGCACACCTGAAGTAATGTCCAGCTTTTTGTTTAGTCTCAAATCCAAATTCTCCTAGTACTTTAGTCTTATTTAGCTTTGATTTCAAAGGAAGAAGAACCAAATCAAAACAAAACAACAAAAAGATACAGAAACAATAGCTCTTATGCAGTCCAAAAGTCATATCCCAGTACACATTCATACCCATACACATATTTTAAAAAGTAAAAAAAAATGCGTGCTAATAATCATAATACTTAGTGTATAAGACTTTCTTTGAAAAAAATGCAAAAATGAAGGTTTCTTACTCAGTTATTTTAGAAGCTCCAGGGGCAGATTGCCTTCACATCATGCTACCTTAGAAACCATTCTACGTTTGTAAAGACCAATCAGGTTAAACCCTCACTAGGGGACACCAAGGTATGAAGTTTGGTTATACAAATCAAAACAGAGACCACTCCAGCACCCTTGTTTCTCTGCCTCAATAAGTTCTCAGGAACCTAATGACTCACATAGAGTACTCAAACCTTCCCTATCATACAGTAAACACCCAAATAGATAATGGCAGAACAGCATGAATTGGTGCCACAGAACTGGAGCGATGAATGATAAAACCAGTTACAAAATGGCAGCTGCCAATAATGGTTCAGGAAAAGCCAAAGAGCAGATAGGAAGTCAAAGTCCAAGTCACACTGATTGGGGAGAAACCTACCAAGTGTCAGTTTCATAGAAAATTCAAAATAAATTCCAAAACTAGTTGTTCTGCTTCACCAAATAGAGATTTTAAAAAAGGAGCTGATGCTTGCTGAGGCAGAAAGATAAGAAAATGTCCTTGAAGAAAAATGATTCCAGCAGCTGCTGGTACTCTTCACAACATCTTCTCCATCTGGGATCACATTGCTGTAACTGGATGATCTCAAATTGTGTCCTGAGTCTGTTTTAGGTCACTAGGATTATTACTGTAGTTACTAAGAATCGGAGCCTGGGCTCTGATATTCTCAGATAGTCAGGTTGAGAAAAAAACATCCATAACAAATCAAATAAACAGGTAACAAGCAAAAGCCTAACATAAGGGTTAGATTAAGTAGAGTGTCAGAGTTGTGTATAACCAAGCAGAACTGGACAAACTCTGGTTCAGCTCATCACTGTCTAGTCTCCAGGGCTCAGTCTCTATTGCCTGGTGTCCTCATAATCAATCAGCATTGTGTGAAATCTCTTCCAGTGAGAGACAATCTTCAGCTGCCTGGCACAGGATTCGCCAATTTATGTCTCCCAGCCTGAGATTCTTACAGAAAATTTTACTTCCTTAAGGTGTCCTGTTTTGAATCTCTGAGAGTCAAAGTGAAGGACACAAAAGTAATTCTCTTTTGTATTTCCTCATTCCTTGTATGAGGTCGGGTTTTCCTATGACTCAACAAAGAAGCCATTGCTCAGTGTAGACCTCTCAGTCTTGGACTCCTCAGCTCAGCCCTTTGTACTGTAATAAATATATATCTTCTTTTGTGGGAGTACACAGAGGCTACCTAGTGAGACTTTACTCAGGGTCAGAGAATCTGAGCTTGCTTTACCCAGCAGGGCTGCATGATGGGCTGATTTGACTGAGGGTGTGGTTACCAGGTGTTTGGAAGGGTCTACACTTGGCTGTGCAGTATGCTTTGATCTTGCAAGGGAGAGGTCTTTTGCTTATCCCCTTTGCATTGTTTAAGAAGACCTTTTGAATAAACAGGGGGTGACTGGGTATTGACCCAGGGCCCTCCTGAAGCTATCCTGTGTCTCTGTCTTTCTCCTCATCATCTAGGTCTCTCTTCTACCTAATATTTCCTCATTCCTCTTTCCTCCACCCAAGAACCCTTCAATAGGTGGGAGCAGGTCGCAGCTGGACTCCCACAGACTCCCACATTCTCTTCATAAGTTATTCAATATACGGTATTTTTATGACAACACAAAACACACTGAGGCAGGGGAAACTATTTTATGTTGATTAATTCTGTGATAATTCACATTAGAATACTCAGAGTTCATGGATCAGAAAATGTGGTCACAATAAAAAAAAGTGAAAGAAAAATCCATTCCAAAACTATGTATTTCATTTAAAAAAAAACCCAGAAATATTGCCTCATCAGAGCTTAACATTTAAAAGAATTCTTTAAAAATTGTAGCAATCAGATTCCCTTTGTTTATTCAGCATGAAAAGGCAATGAAAAAGTTTCCCAGTTTTTATTTGTTAGTTTCTGTTATTTTTTAAAATTCTCATATCCTCACTTTCTTAACTCATGTATGTGTTGTTTATTTAATGTGTGAGTCTGTGGAGTTTCTCAAGATTTATGAGTCATTGTGTGGCCCAAGTCACTGCAAAATGCCAAGTCCCTGGATGCATTCTAGTCAGAATCGGGCTGATTTGTGACTAGAGCTGAGATCCAGTCTCTCTCTCTCTTTTCCCCCTTGGAGTCATCCATCACCTCTGGCTCTTACAAATTTTCTGCGTCCTCTTCTGCAGATTCCTAAGCCTTGAGGGGAGGGCTTTGACAAAGACATCTTTGTCTTGGATTTTGTTACTCCCAAGCTTACTTCTGTTCTGATAGAACTTGGGATTATGAATTCTTCCATTTAAAAAAATTTGCATTGTTTTTGTGAAAGTTTGTGTCCATTGAAAAAAATTCGTTCTCATATAAACAAATAAGATCACCCAATCAGTCAGAAATAGTATCTTTATCATATCATAATTCCTATACCTAAATGGACATAGATATAAAAGATATGGATAGTTAGATGGTGGATATGGATGGGTGAGGAAATAAAAGAGAAAAATAATTATAATTAAATGTAGTCAGTCTGTGTTTAAAATTAAAAATGAAAGATGTTTATGTAATTTTTCTATCTTCTGGTCTATTCAGAATTTAAATAATTAATTGAAGTAGAAAGTGTTGCTGAAGTTAAAGGGAATGTTTCTTTATAATTATTACGTTTTTCTAGTCTGCTAAAATGTAACATTTTGAGATGGATGTGATTCAAGTTGAGACATCTGCTGTCTGTCCAGTGAAGGATGAGGAAATAGCTACACTACCTCATCATCTCCCTTTCTGGCTTCTTCAGAACATTTTATTTGCAATGCTAAAAGGTCTTTACATTCTATCTCGTTGGCAAAATGATGTAATGGTTTCAGTTGCTTGTATGCTGTCTCAGTAGTGCTGTTTACTGTAGCATCTCCCTCCCAGAGTCCAAGTATTTTATCCTTCTCCCCGCCCACCAATACCTCTCTTCCTCTGTCTCTCCCTCCCTTGAACTCATGAATCTCCTGCCTCAGCTTTTAGAATTCTGGAATTACACATTATGCCACTATGTCCAGCTTTTGATTCACTTCTTAAAGGCATAGGTTTCTTTAAAGATTTTTATCCTCTTCCTATGCTGCGACTACCCAAGAGTATCATCTTCTGTTATGTTTTACCTGCTTTCGGTTAAGGTATGCTGTTTTTATACTGGGATTCACTGTTAGACAAACCTCCACATCTTTTGTTGTTCTTTTTTGTTTAACATGAGATAATCCCATGTTTTCAAGTGTTAATTATTTCCTGGAAGAAATTTTATATTATTCTAATTCATCAGCCCTTTCATTGTACTTTACTGAACATATTATTAAATACTTTTGTTAAAATATGTCTCAGTTTTGTCTTATGAAGGTTACAAGTGCTGTTTTTTTATTATAGCATAATTTTCCCCAGTTACAAAGATTTGTAACAAGTGGGAGTTTCATCACTTGCATTCTTATGCTTGGGTTTTTCTACCCACCACTCTTCTTTTGGGAACAGTTTAGTAGGCTAGTGAGTTTTCAGAACTGTGAGGTCAGGTGGCTAGAAAATAAAAACAGTGTGACTGATAAAATATGTACGTGGGATGGGTAGATTACTCAGTTGCTAAAGTGCTTATCATGCAAGTGCGATCATTTGAGTTTGCTCCTCAGTACCCACATAAAAAATGTTGGTGTGAGGGTGTTCACTTGTAATCTGAGCTGGGGAGCTGGAGCCAGGCACATCCCTGGGCTTTCCTGGCCAATGGTCCTTGATTAATTCGTGAGCCCCAGGACAGATACCCTGTCTCAAAAAACAAGGTGGCCAATGCCTAAGGAAGGACACCTGAGGTTGTCCTCTGGTCTGCATGCACATGTGTATTTACATGCTATATGCACTTTCCATACACACAGAAAAAATAAAGAGAATCATTCAGATGGAGAGTTTCCTCAATAAAGGAGAGAAGAAATACAAAGTTGTGGCCAAGTTGAGTAGAGTAGTTAGGCATAGGTTCTAAGAAAATGCAATTCACTTATGATGGATACAAATAGTACAGCCCTCAGCATAAGCGGGAGAGTAAAAACGGACTCATTAAAACAAGCTAAAGGCTTTCATTTTGAAAGATACCGCAGATCACTTTCACTACAAACCTTTTACTTTGAATGATACTACGTAAAAGTGAAAAGGAAATCCCCCAAATGTAGAAAGTGGCCTGTGACAGGTAAGGATGGGTGAGAATATGAAATTAGAATTGATGATTCAGCCTGCCTCCATCTTAGGCTTAAAAGCAATCTCATAGTACAGACAAACTAGGCTCATTCCTGTTTATAATCAAACCTCTGTTTCTCATGGATGGGGCTATGCCCCACCTATAAACTTAACTACAAATGGTTCTGTGTTGCCTGTTCCAGGAACAGACAACAGTGTCTCTGTTTCAGAGGGTTGTTATGACTCCCTTGTTATGACTACCTGTTGGTATGACTACCTTACTATGACCACCTTGCAATTGTGTCTTTGCTTCAGGAGATGTCATTATGACTGACTTTGCATATGTTCTGCTTTTATAACTCCACCTATTTTGCATGCCAAATCTCCCATTTGGAAACCCTCTACCCCTGAGCTATAAGAACCACATCTTCCTCACATCCAATGCTGATCTCTTGAACACCACGTTAGGGGGAGGCAGCTTGTATACATGCAGAAATAGCTTGCTTTAATTAATTGCTTGCTTTAATTAATTTGGGCATGATGATTTGGGTTGGTGATCTTTCTCCTTATATCGTTGATATTAACAGAACCTGCACTTATTTCAGGTGAGAAAACAATCTGACACTTTATCAAATGTTGAACTTATATTTACTATATGACCCCATACTTTCATAAATAGCTTTAACTAAAGAGAAATGGAAACATATGTCCATATAAAAATTGTACATAGATATTAGTAGTGTTACTCTTGTTAGCTCCAAAGTGGAAACTAACTAAATAACCATCAGTGCATGGACAGACAAGATCAAACTGACATATACATTCAAAAGAATATACAACAAGATATTAAGTACTGATACATGCTACAACATGGATGAATGTTGAAGCCATTAGGCAAAATAGAGAAAACAGTCATAAAAAGATAAAAAGGCTCTTGATTCAAAATATACGAAACATTCGAATAGAAGAATGTGTGAAGTGTAGATCTATAGTTTCTCAGGGTAGTACAAAGTTCTGGGTAACAGGGTTTCTTTGGGGCAGCCTGAAATGTTCTAGGATTTCACTGTTGATTGTTGTACAATTTGTTATTAAGTTAAAAGTCTTTAAAGTGTGTGCTTTAAGTCAGTTCAGTATACACCACATGAAGTTCATTGTAATAAATCTGTTCTAAGGAAGGCTGAGCTGCTGTTTATATATTCTGTCTTTCCCTCTACTAGGGTGACTCATTACAAAATGATTGGTAAAGGAAGGAGCTTCATGGATGAAATTGGTTAATTTTCCTCTTGTTCTCTCTTTATCAAAAAAAGATATGTTTATTTTTTATTTTTTTATTTTTTTTGCGTGTCTGAGTATTTGCCTGCATGCTTGTTAAGTGCACTGCGTGAGTCAGAAGAGGGGGTCACAGTCCCTGGAAGGAGAATTAGAGATGGTTGTGAACTGCCATGTCCATGCTGCTTACCTTTTGTGAAATTCAAAAGTCTAATCCTTAGTATTTTTCCAGTGACTGTTAGTACGATTAAGGCTGGGGAAAACTTTTCGTGATTTATATCAAGTTGCTTTTTCCGTGTGTGGAGAAAATGTATCTGCATAGTTATAAATCTGCAAATACACCAGGCTTGAGGAGACCATTAGGTTTGGATTTCAAAAAGAATATTTTGTGAGAATCAAGCTCCCTTTTTCCATTGCTCTTTTGTCTGCAAAACATTTGTAAACATTGGTAACAGCAAACTTCATTGTGTGTGTGTGTGTGTGTGTGTGTGTGTGTGTGTGTGTGTGTGTGTGTGAAAATAGCTATCATTGCATGTTTTCCTTTCTTCAACTGCCCATACCCTGAGAAAACCACACTGCTAAGTCTCTGAGTGGACACTCTTTGTTTTGTAAAGAGAAATTCTCCTGCGGTAGGGCATAAGAATGCCAAGCCTGTTGGTGTGCTGGCATGCTGCTTAGGTAATGCTTTTTCCATGAACTCTGTGCCTGAAAACAGTTTAGGTTGGGAAGGGAGAATATGGAATCACATCAAAGAAAATGCCCAAACCATCTGAATGTTTCTGACATTTAGCAATTCAATTTTAGATAAGAGACACATTAGACACTTTCCCTGGATACTAAATTTAAAATTCCCATACTTGCCCTTTTCGTCATTTTAACTGCAGCCCCATTTACAACTTAAACACTCACTTTCAGAAGAGCGCTATTAGGCACTGAACCTCCTAAAAAAGTATTTGTTTTAGAATTGGTAAGATATTCACATTATGTAAAAATCTTCAAAGTGAGTAAATGGGAATAATACCAAAATTCTTTGCTAGCACTTACTCTCTCCAGCTTATTTTGCAAAGATAGTTTAGCTGAATTATCTGCCTATGCTCTAAGATGTAGTCTACATGTGCATGCGTGCATGTGGGCGAGCACGCACACACACACACACACACACACACACACACACACACACCATAATCATATATTAATATATACTTACGTATCTTCTTACTCATCATTCAGGTGCTGGTGACTCTTCAGTGTGTTTCACACATTTTAACTTTACAGAAAGTCTTTCAGATATTTCTACAGCTGTGTAAGGGCATGCCATCAATTAGAGATGCAGTGCTCTTTCTTCGATATTTAGATTGCCTCAGAGAATTATTTACGCTACTGTGCATATGAATAATTTGTTGCTTTTGATTGCTAAGTAACTTTCTATTGTATACAAAGATTCCTTTGCTTGTTTGGTTATTCAGTCCTCAAAGATACCTGACTGCTACTGGGATTGGAGGTATCTGAATAAAACTTCCATGAATTTATGAGAACGTAGCTTTTTATTCCTCTCACCTAAATACTTGAATCCATTTGCTGGATTATGTAGTTATTGCCTGTCTGCTTGTTTTAGGAGATGGTCTTACTGGTTCCCACATTATGTACCCTTTTCATGAATATCCCCATTCCACATGTAACCCAGTCCCCACACCCTCACAGCCTTAGTGTCACCAGCAATTTTTATTGGTGTCATGCTGATAAGTAAGGGATCTGATGGAATGGATGTAATTGAAAATATTAAATGATTACCTATTTCCGTAAAAATCTCTCAGAAAATTATAAATTGCATAGCACTAGCAAAAAAAAAATTGACATCATTTTTCTAATATGGGATAATTCTTCAAAGGTTAAAAAATCTTAAGAATTCTAGTTTATGATTTTAATGATTGGTTTATGATGAGAATTGTTGTCTGCCAATATTTTCTTGTCCTTTTCTCAGTTGTATTCAAGAACTGTAAGGTGTTAAGTGTGATTTATTGCTTTCCCACCAGACACAGTTTACAGGTCTGTGGCCATCTAGCAAGGGACAGCAGATTGATAGTGTGTCATGATGCTATTGGAAGGTATTTCATTGAGACTGAACTTTGCTGCTTTTGATTTGGGGAATCTTACAATTTCAGTATTCTAAAATGTAGACTCTTTAAGATGTTGCAGAGGGACAGAGGGGACCATTTATCTACGTATCAAATATAAATGTTTGGAAGCTACAAATTAAATCCTGAACCAAGATGTAGATACTTTCACTTTAGTCAAATCACCCTGAGAATTACTGGATCAGTAATGTTTGAGAGGAACAGGAATGTTCCTTCATTTATTAATTGCTTACTTGTTTTCTAAATACGTAGTTGTTTATATCTTTCTGATACTTTGCATTGGGCATGTTCTTTTTTTTTTTTTTGTTCATTTACTATACTGATTATTTAATTAATTATTTATTTGTTTGTTGAAAATAGATTCTTCTCTCATACAATACATTCCAACCACAGTATCCCCTCCCTCCTTTCCTCCTCATCTCCTCATCCCCACCTCCCCCAGAGACACTCCCTTGCTATTTCCCTTCAGAAAGGAGCAGGTCTCCAAGAGACTACATCTCATGGTGTCATATTGGTCTTTTCTCTAGGTGATGATGTAGCCAGCTGATCTTTATTATTTTTTTTTTTTAGACAGGGTTTCTTTGTGTAGCTTTGGAGCCTGTTCTGGAACTTGCTAACAGAGATCTACCCGCCTCTGCCTCCTGAGTGCTGGGATCAAAGTCATACGCCAGGCTGATCTTTGTTCTTAATAGCTCCTCAGTCTAGGCTCTGGCCTGGCTAAATCTTTCCTCTGTTTCCTTTACTCTCATTTCATAACTTAATTGGGTGTCCCTCTATATTGATCACCCTTTACCAGGACCAAATGCTCCATGTCTTCATGAGGAAAAGCAAGCATTATCAGCTTGCTGGTGCTTTCCAGAGCCAGCTTAGTGTATCGCCACAGCAAGCATGTTGGGATCTACAGAGGGATTTACATCATTTAGATAGATAATAGATACACCACAGAAAAACATGGCATTGAAATAAAGATCGATAAAACAATGGACTTAAAAGTAGCTTCAGCTTTTAAGCTGCAGTTAGATGAAACCGAATTTCTTTTTCTTCAGGAAGTCATTTGTCTCTAACTCCCATTCCCTTGAAGGCTATAAAGTTAATGGACCCGAAGATGGGATTGTGTAAAGAGAAGGGGTGACTGTAAGGAGTTTGTCAGGATGCTTATTTCCTCCAGACACTTTCAGACAAGTAGTGTATGTGTAGGGCCATCTTCTTTATCTAGTAGCATGGTTGCAAAATCATAGTTATACTAAGCATGTTTACTACAAATTAAGGCTCTTTGAAGTTCCATGCCCCCAACTGTTTTATTTCCCCCATTTTTTTCTTTTTGTCTGTTTGTTTGGAAAAAAGACTGGCTGTAATGTTGTGACTATGTTTATGTTTACAGAATGGTGGTGCATACTTTGTTCACAGAGTGTAAGAAATTTTCATTTGACTATGGACACATTTTCAAAGTTGTATTCCTTTAAACGACAGATACATTTCAAGTATGTGCGAACAAGTTGTTTAACTGTTTAAAATCATGACTAAAAGTCATAAATATTCTTACGTATTTCTTTCTCTTATACCTGATACTATGTATTATACATATAAAATCTTTAAGCCTTTTTAAACCACAAAATTTGAAATTCTATGTGCTTTTATTTCTTTTTGTTAATCATTTTGAATGTTAAACTTTTGATTTTGGTTTTCATTTAACAGGGGCAAGTGCTGATTGTACTTAAAATGTTGCTAACTCCATATTTTGCATATCTTAAAATTAATTTTATAAACTGCTAAATGAAAACATAGAAATCACGGATAGTAATATATCTCAAAAGGAAAGGTGCAGTTTAGGATTTCAGTCTCCTCGTTTATCACTTCTTTTTGGTACTCTCCCTTAAAAACAACCTTCTGGTTTTTGAAATGTGTATAATTATTATGTGTACTTGGCCTACTGGGTAGTAGCACACTAGAATCTTTTGTCTGACTCAGTGCCTTTAAATATACATTTTCTTGTCTCCCCAGTACCCTCTGCACCTTCTGGTCACCACCATTTACTCTGAATTTCCATGAAATCAACTTTTTAGACTCTTTACATGTGTGATATCCTCTGGCACTTGATTTTCTGTGCCTGGCTTATTTTGCTTACAGTGATGATTTCTGGTTTCATCCATATTTTGACAAATGACAGAATTTCCGTCTTTTTAATGGCTGAATTTTATTACATTTTGTTTATGTACCACATTTTCTCTGTTTATTTGTCATCAGTTAATGAATACAGGCTACTGTGAATAGTACTGAAATGACTACTGAGGGAAACGATGTTGTAGAGTATTATTTTCAGATGTGTTACACTCATTTATGCTGTGGAATATTTGTTCAATGATGTAAAGATATGTTGTGTTCTTTTATGTTGTATTTGTCTAACTCTGTGAAGCTGTGTTGCTTTGCCTGTCTAAAACACCTGATGGGTCTAATAAACAGCTGAATGGCCAATAGCAAGGCAGGAGAAAGAATAGGCAGAGATGGCAGGCAGAGAGAATAAATTGGAGTAGAAATTTGGGGAGAGAAGATTGGGGAGCAAAGAAAAAAAGAGAAAACGAGAGGATGAAGCTGGGGGCCAGCCACCTAGCCACACAGTCAGACACAGAGTAAGAAGGAAAGAAAAGATATACAGAAATAGAGAAAGGTAAAAGCCAAAAGACAAAACATGGACAGGATAATTTAAGTTAAAAAAAAAAGCTGCCAAGAAACAAGCCACACTAAAGCCTGGCATTTATAAGTAATAATAAATCTCCATGGGTATATATTTGAGAGCTGGATGGCAGGCTCCTCAAAGAGTAAAGAATAAAATCAACCAACTACAAATGGTCTGGGTGTCATAATGATAGAAGAATGAATTGATTCTAAATGTTTGATCACTTTATTATAAACACATCTTTTTTTGTAGTTGAATGGGTTGCTGCTTTACAGATATTAATGATAGATAACTCTATAGGTATACACTCAAAAATCTAACACAATCTTCTAAATACTCCATTTTCATTCACATCTTCAGTCAGTAAACATTCTTTTAAACTTCATGATACCATCTCATCACACAGGAAGTAGGTGGATAAACACGGAGAACATATTATCAGGTAGGGAATAACAGGCTCAGTCTATTAAGAGTACTGCTGTTCCAGCCGGGCGGTGGTGGCGCACGCCTTTAATCCCAGCACTCGGGAGGCAGAGCCAGGCGGATCTCTGTGAGTTCGAGGCTAGCCTGGGCTACCAAGTGAGTTCCAGGAAAGGCGCAAAGTACATAGAGAAACCCTGTCTCGAAAAACCAAAAAAAAAAAAAAAAAAAAAAAAAAGAGAAAGAGAAAAGAGTACTGCTGTTCCTTAAGAGGACTCTGGATTGTTTACCAGCACCACATGGCGACTCACAACCACCTGTAATTCATATTCCAGGGGATCCAATGCCTTCTTCTGCATCAAACACAGGCATGGTGGATACACATAAATACAGGCAAAACACTCATACACATAAAATAAAACAAAAGATCTGAAAAAAAAGTGAGTTTGAGCGAGGATCCACATTACTCCCTCTGCAGAAATCTTACGTCATTATTTTTGCTTCAGCAGACCAGAAGGCACTATAGAAACTAATCTTCTGTGCTGTTGTAGCTGGAAACCATTCCCAGACTCTTGACCTGTGGAGTCCTAATCTTCAGCAATGTGTTAGTGTTGTAACATAATCTGTGACTTCTTTTGCTTGACTGTATATTTCATTTTTAAACAAATGTATTTATACTACTACCCCTACCCCAGCTTTTTGTTTTGTTTTTGTCACTTATGGAAGATGAGATATAATTAGGAAAGGGAACAGTTGTACTTTATTTTACTCCACCTGGTTTTCTAGCTCTGTGAAATATAACTAGATGTCCACTGTCTTGCTTATTGTTCTATTGCTATGATGAAACACCATGACTAAGGCAACTTATAAAAGGAACATATACTTGGGGGCTTGCTTGCAGATTCAGAGGGTTATTTAATGACCATCATGGCAAGCTGTGTGGCATCAGATAGGCAGGCATGGCTCTGGAGCAGTAGCTGAGAGCTTACATCCCAATCCACAGGAAGCAGTTGGGGCTGGTGGCCACAGAGAGACAGTGGAGGAGACTGAGATACAGAAAGAGAAAGATATATATATATATATATATATATATATATATATATATATATATATAGAGAGAGAGAGAGAGAGAGAGAGAGAGAGAGAGAGACAGAGAGAGACAGAGACAGAGACAGAGACAGAGACAGAGACAGAGACACACTGAGCCTGGACCCACTTTCTTTAACAAGGTCACATCTACTAATCAAAACCAAAGTTTTCCACCAACTAGGAACCAAACACTGGAATATGTGAATTTGTGAGGCCATTCCTGTTCACATTACTACAACCCTGTCTCCATTATAGGTGAAGTAGGAGGGAAGGGGAGTCATTAACATTTCCAACGCTTCTGTATTTGAAAAGACATGGACTAAAAGTTTTAGCATAGATTTGTCTGACTCTCTTTATGGACATCCACTACTTGTTTTTTGTTTGTTTTGTTTTAACCATTCACATAAATCGACTGCTTCTACTAAGGTTGGTTCTGGTTTTGCTTCTCAAGTTCTGTGTGTGTGCACTGATCGGTTGATGTTAAATGCTGCTTTTTTTCTACGGAAACTATTTGATGTCATCTCTATTTTGTATTATATTGCTTCATTTGAGTGTTTTTGCTCTATCTAACTTTTCTCCAAGGGGAACTGAATTGGAAATTATTAGTGGTTGAAATATTGGACACTTCCTTCCCCCATGTCTACTCCTGATTTGCAGTCATACGTGGGGTTTATGTTTGAATGGTTCAGTTTCTGTCAGTTTGCCCCTGAATCCTCCTATGGTGAGAAAACACTGATGATCTTTCACTAATATGAGGAGTTTCTGACATCATGTAGAGGAAAACAGAATGTTCTTAGGGGAATTATAAAATATGCAGAAGCATAGTCTCCTCTGGCCTTTAAAAAGGCTTAGGGCAATCTTTTTACTCAAAGATAATATTAAATTGTAGCCACAGTGTTAATAGTCTCCAAAATGTGTCTATCCTTAAACACAGACTTCAACAAAGGAAACATCTTTCAATTCATTTTGTAGTTGTTTAAATTTGAGCAATCATTTATGGATACATGGGGATTTATTTCACAGGCATTTCTTCAGAATGTATGAGGAGTTTATGAAATTATTTCAACATAAAAGCAAAACCTGACAGTATTCCATGCAGCTAATCTCCTCCTCAGGACAGAAGGTCATGTTTTAAGCTTCTGTGTCAATCTGCTGATGCCATAAGACACACAAATAAGTTGGGTGACCAGGACCTTGCACATGCCATAAAATATTCTCTTGGAATATATTTTGGAATGCTTTCACCAAGTGTGGGTTGATCTCTAATCAATTGAGAGGATTCTGGGTGAAGGCTTACCACTCAAAATATAATTTGTTCTAAATTATAGTACTTTATACATCAGTCAAGTTCATTTAATTAAATTATTTTTAGTGGCTAATAATTAGAGGATTTGACAGATTACTTTTAGATGATAGAAGTTTATTCATTTAACACTGGTTTCTAAGATTTTGTGTGAGTTAGTGGTGAGATTGTGCCAATGTGCTTCCAGAAATCCATGAATTGTAATCCACCTGAAGGTGATGACCAAGTTAAATAAGGATAATAACCTGTTTTTCAGTTTAAAATCCAAATGAAACTCTGAATTCTGCAATGTGGAAAATAACTCCACCAATAATGTCAAATAATTCTATAATAGCTTAGAAACATGAGTATCATTTAAGTACTGGTCCATTTTTTAAAAATTGTGAGCACTTTAAAGTAACAATATTTGAATATTTTTAGAAAAATTGGAAACTTTTAAAGGAATACCATAAATGGATTAAAATATTCAACATACCAATAATTATGAACCCTGCATGAATAAGTGTGATTGAATGGGTTTGATAGTCTCGCAGCCTCCCACAAAATGCCAACACATATGAGGTATGCAAATATTTATTAAATGAATGTTATCTATTGATGTTAGTCTTCTTATGAACATTATCATTTTCTTATATTATGTATCAGTGAATTACAACTCATTTATTTTTATAACAACTGGACAAATTATTTAAAATTAGATATTTCAGTTACGCAGATTAGTTTTCCTTTTTATATTAAATTCTATTTTTTCTTCAAGGACATTTTATAAATTATTTTCATGAACTCCATAAGATGCCCATGCTTAGAGAAAAACAAAACAGAAGAAAGTACTGAAACCTCATAACAGGGTAATGAGAACAGGTTAAATCAATCTTTGTTGTGTTTCAGTTAAGGACATATTTAGTTGTAGTGTGTATTTTACTTCTCAGCCACTAAACTTCAGCACAGTTTAATTTCCTCGTCGTGTACTAAGGCAGAAAGAAGAAGTTAAGAACTATGGAGACTGATCATCGTAAGACAGGGAAATGGTTCACTAAAATTGAGTTTAATATTGTAGTACAGAATAATTGTAATGTTGATTGACATTAAAAATTTGTCATGCCTCACATCCAGGCTTTCCAGAAAAATAACTATTTATAATAAAATTGATGAATAACATTATTGTATTGTGAGTTATCGATACCATTAAAGGCAATAAAAGAGATAACCATGGTTCTAGTAAGCTCTAGAGGGACTTCTGAAAGAGTCGATATTGAGATAGATTTTACTGTATTTTTAAAAATACTCACTAGAATGATGCTCGATTGTCATTTTTGTTTGGAAATGTTATTGATTGATTTAGGCTTCTTGGCTCTCCAGTTTCCCTTGTGTTACTGATTTTACCTATAAATTCACCAGGCCTAGGACAGACATTTTTACAAATAGGTAACAACTGAGCATCTGGAGTTTTGCAGATATCTGCCTCTTGGTGAACTGATCACAGTGGCATTATTGTGATGTGCCTGAGTGTATTATCGTACACTCCTCTTAGAAGATTGGATATCTGATTTCACAAGAGTATCCATAATTGTGTCATTTCGGAATAGTTGCATCTTTCTTAGCAAACTGAAATATGACCTTGACATAAGCCACACTGGAATGGGAAATTATAATCAGAATTATATTTTTTGAAATAGAATCATATGCAGAAAAGAGAGGTGTGTGTTTTTGATAACATAAAATACTTAATCATTACTAGTCTACTTTTGGAATTTATAATGAACAATTCTCTCATGCTGGCAGTAGTATTTTTTAGATTTTGCCTCCCTTGTTGAAATGGCTCATCAAAAATAGAGTAATGGAGGTACCAGCTCCACAAAGTGCGTCGCTTTTGCCTGCAGCAAATTTATATATATTCGGGCTGGAGAGATGGCTCAGCCGTTAAAGGCTAGGCTCACAACCAAAAATTTACATATATTCATCATGGAAATTTTCACGGATTTTGTCATCAGAAATCTAACAAAATGAGCTTCTATCTTTTTATGATTGAAACACTAGAGTGAAAGCTTTCATTAACTACATTTATTATGCTTAATGTTAACTTAATTCACAACATCCTTCTTGGTCTTTTCATTTCCTTTTGTTTTCATCTCTGGATAGCTTGTGACATTAGTACTCCTATTACGACTCAAATAATTGCCTCCTAAGTCTAGTAGATACTATGTTAATAGTAATTCCATGGCTTGTACATATTTATTGTCTACGATAGGATTTAAAGATGCGATACTTTAATGTGGTTAGCCTGCTGTGCACTTTTAAGGCAGAGACAGTTGCCTTCCTAGTTGAGAAGGAAATCAGTTTACTCCAAGGACCATTACCTCCATGTGATGTTTTCCTGAAAATATAACTGTATTGAAAAAATGCTTATACATCAAAGCCACTCAAAGTTGAAATATGGGCAACCATTGACTGTAGGATTGGTCTTCTAAAACTGTGATTTGCTAAGTTAATGCATCAATATGTCTTAAGAAAAAATCACTACTTTCCCCTACTCCACACATCATTGTCCTTGCTTTTGTGCATATGATATGAGAATGCTCAGCCTTTATTGCAGGTGTCATGAATGATCTCCTACTTGTCAGTGATAACCAGCTTTCACTTTCCAGAATTAACTGTCTTGGGTGGACTAAATACAAGAAGCCTGTTGTCCCAGGTTTTGAGGTAGTACAATAGGGGGCTTTGTTACCCCTCCAATCCACTCTTCAAGTTTTATGGAATTTCCATTTACAGCACTTACTGCAGTGTGTAACTGTATAACTACTGCTGTTGATTGTTTTCTACTCTTTCTGACTGTGACAAACCATATGGGAACAAAATATATGGTGATCACCACAGTTTAAATACATAAAAATGCTGAAAGAATAGATAGGAACCAAACTGAGACTTTTTTCACAAATGGGTTGATTTAAAGAATCTCAAGGTCTTTGACTCGGGGGAGAGTAGTTAAATTTTGTGGAAAACTAGGTACACATACAGGTGAAAATAAATGTTCCTAAATATATTTTGATCCGCAAGAGTGCTATTGGTTTCTATGAGTTTAGTTGGTTCGTATTTCTATTGGATTATTTCTGGATCATCCTATTTCTCATTCTTAGCCAGTGGTCCTCAATCTGTGGGTTGTGAGTCCTCTGGCAAACCTCTATTTCTAAAATATTTACATTGCAATTCATAACAGTAGTAAAATTATAGTTATGAAGTAGCAACAAAAATAATTTCACTGTTGGGACTCATCACAACACTGTATTAAATGGTCACAGAATTAGGAAGTTTGAGAAAGACTGTTCTAAGCAATTCTTAGCATTTTGAGATGTATAAACATCCCCTGAAACAAATGAAGATCACGAACTCTCTTTGTATGGAAAAGGAATTGTAGCATGAATCTTAAAGAGTCTTATTAATAAAAACTGACCCAGGGCCAGGTATTAGGGTGAATGCTGGAAGATTAGAGACAGAACAACGGGGCCACAGCTAACCTCACCTGGCCAACTTCTCAGCTGATCCTGTTTCCTCAGACTGGAAGCCTCTGAGTCCTCATCCAAAAGGATCTCAGCTGAACTGCTCAAAAGCCTAAAAGCTTAACCAGCTCTAGTTCCTGGTCTTCATGCCTTATATACCTTTCTGCCATTACTTCCTGGGATTAAAGGCTCACTCGCTCACTCCCTGGGATTAAAGGCGTGAGTCACCATGCCTGGCTGTTTCCAGTGTGGCTTTAAACTCACAGATATCTGGATGGATCTCTGCCTCCCAAGTGACAGGATTAAAGGCGTGTGTGCCACCATTTTCTGGCCTCTTTATCTAGTGGCTGTTCTGTTCTCTGACCCCAGATAAGTTTATTAGGGTGCACAATATTTTGGGGAACACAATATTACCACAAGGAATCTTGCTGTTACATACAGTCTTGAGAAGACCTACAGTTGTGCTTTGCTGGAAAGCTGTAACACACAGGTAGCCTACCCTCTGCTTTACAATACATATGTAGGTGCAAAGCAATGCATAAATAGGACTATGTTAGCCTTAATAATCAATCACTGTAATTGGAACTTTCTCTTCCACCCACCAGTTCCTGAATAACCATTCAGAGGGTTAATACTAATTATAAATTCTTGGCCAGTTGCTCAAGCTTACTACTAGCTAGCTGTTATATTTAAATTAACCCATTTCTATTAATCTACAAATTGCCACGTGGCTGTGGCATTACTTGTCTGCTGGCATGTTGTTCCATGGGCAGCTGGATGGTGTCTCCCAGACTCCTCCCTTCTTTTCCTGTATTGGATTTCCTGCTTGGCTCTATCCTGCCTTGCCATAGGCCAAAGCAGCTTTATTTATTAACCAATGGGAGCAACCATATTCACAGTATACAGAAAGACATCACATAGCAAATCACTTTAGCTAATAACTTAAAAGTATTTTTTAAATGTCTATTTAATATATATGAGTGGTTTGCAGCATATATATTTGAAATTGTGTGTGTGTGCGTGCATGTGTGTGTGTGTGTGTGTGTGTGTGTGTGTGTGTGTGTGTGTTTGTGTATGTTTCCCTGGTGTCTATTGAGGTTAGAAGAGGACATTGGCTACTCTGGAACCTGAGTGAGCCACCATATGGGTGCTGGTAACTGAACTCAGATCCTCTGCAAGATCAACAAGTTCTCTTAACTGCTGAACCATCTTTCTAGCCCCTGACAATATAGCTTTCATTCCCTCCATCATTTATATCTGTAGCTAGAGTTTTCCTGCCTTGCCCACATTCAGGACAAATCTTTATCACCCGCCAGTCCCACAGCCGCTCAGACCCAACCAAGTAAACACAGAGACTTATATTGCTTACAAACTGTATGGCCATGGCAGGCTTCTTGCTAACTGTTCTTATAGCTTAAATTATTCCATTTCCATAAATCTATACCTTGCCACGTGGCTCATGGCTTACCGGCATCTTCACATGCTGCTTGTCCTGGTGGCAGCTGGCAGTGACTCTTTTTGTCTTCCTGTTCTTTCTCTTTTCCTCTCTGTTAGTCCCGTCTATACCTCCTGCCTAGCCACTGGCCAATCAGTGTTTTATTTATTGACCAATCAGAGCAACACATTTGCCATACAGAACATCCCACAGCATATATCATCCTTAGTTAGCCAAGGAAAAGAATGGTTTTCAACGCTGACACAGTAAATGTATGGGTGCTAGTTTGAATATTTGTTTTGAGTTTAAGTTTTTGTTTTCTTCTGGAAGAGGTAAATTTACACAGGAGGAAGCAGTCTTTTTGAAATTATACAGATAAAACATGATCTGAACTCCTTGGGTTCATGGCAGGTCATATAAAAGATTTATGGTTTTGCCTTTGGATTATAAGGGATCAACTCAATTATCATAGAATAGAACAGAATAGGATGTTATAATTCAAATGTCCCTTTATAGATGGCAAAGTTAATAAAGAGAGTAGAAATAAATAACATCTATGCAACAGAGAACATTAAACTTAAAAGTTTCATGAGTGTTCTTGATGAGTTACTGGAATATACTGCTACAATTTATCTTTTTTCAATTGCAGATCAAACTGATTTTCCCCTTCTCAGCAGCTACTATCTTTCTTTTTATGTAAATTAATAAATATATTACATATACAATTTTGCTATGAACTATTAAATTCAAGGACAAATATAAAAATAACATGATCTCATGGTTTCTATAGGTATACAATTTACCTTAATGGTTTTTCTTCTTTTCTGGTTAATAAGATTTGTATTATAACCTGGAGCTTGGAAATGTTTAAAAATTCTAGTCCTTTAAGACTAAAACATGAACTTGGCTGTTGAATGGTTTTCTGTTGTGGAATATTAGTTTAAGATGTGTTACATTCATTTATGCTGTGGAATATTTGTTTAATGATGCAAAGATATGTTGCATTCTTTTATGTTAACATTTATTTAACTCTGTGAAGCTGTGTTACTTTTCCTGTCTAAACCACCTGATTGGTCTAATAAAGAGCTGAATAGCCAATAGCTAGGCAGGAGAAAGAATAGCCAGAGCTATCAGGCAGAGAGAATAAATAGGAGGAGAAAGCCAGTATCTGGAGAAGAAGAGGAGGAATTAGAAAAGGAGGAGAGGAGGGCGCCAGGGGCCAGCCACACAACCAGCCATGGAATTAGAAGGAAAGAAAGGTATATAAAATAGGTAAAGGCCCAATGACAAATGGTAGATGGGATAATTTAAGTTAAGAAAAACTGGCTAAAAATAATCAAGCTAAGGCCTGGCATTAGTAAGTAAGAATAAGTCTCTGTGTATTTATTTGTCAGCTCATGGATACCATTGTGTGTCCTTACTGAAAGCTCATTTGTTTTGAGGTGAAGTTTTATCAATGTGTGGAATAATATTGTTTGTATGACTATCAGAGTGATGAAGATATGGGAAAAAACCCATGAACTAAGAAGCTCTTATATGCCTTCCCCATATGTTCATGTCAGTATTAGAATATAAGAATCACTACTCCATTTTACTTAGAGAATCTGTGAATACATTGGTGCATTTGGAACTCCACTGTTATACCATTTTCTACCCCAAATGGAATACTAGTCCTCATGGTTATGAAGTTTGATCCCTATCTGTTCCTTCATTTTTCTATTCCTTATTATTCTCAGAGGGTATCTCATCCATTTGTAGGCTTGTGAAGGGCTTTTTACTATAAGAACTTTTTTCTCTTTTCTCTAATGGGATTGGGAGAAAAACATCGTTCCATCTCAGTTGAGTAGAAGAAAATGTCCCCCAGATAGCATTAGATGGCAAAGCTTCTGTGTTACATTTGTTAATAGAATTAATAACTACCAAGGAGACTCAGCTGAACAAAATTCATGAGACTATTAGATGGTATGGTCTCTCCTCTCAGCAATGAAACATCAATAACAGATGTTTTGTGAAATAGATATTTGTATTCAGAGAATGATTTTGAGGCGACAGACATTTTGAGACACAGATTTATCTTTAAGCTTTGTGACGTTGATGTTACTAAGTCAAATACTAGGCAGAAATGTGTATTGTCTGTCTCAGCTACTTTTCTTGCTTCAACAAAATACCTGATAATAGGAAATCAAGGAGGGAAAATGTTTGTGTGCTCACAGGTTGAGAGTTCGGTCCATGTTGGCAGAGATGGTAGTCGGTCCTGGTAGGAGATTGTGGTAACTCCTTATTGCATCAGCAGTCAGGAAACAGAAAGAAATTCCCCATCTCTTGTTTCTCAATTTAGGACCTAGCCCACAGAAGGGTCCTGCTCACATTTATGCTGGATCTTTTCTCAACAATTAACCTAATCTAGATAATCCCTCATAAACATGCTCAGAGGCTAACCTTATCTAGATCATTTCTCCTTCTTGGAGGTTGTCTACTCAGTGATTTCTTGATGCTCTCAAGTAGACAGTCGATATTAACCACAGCATGTCCTTTTTATGTTTTATTTTAATTGCGTTAACATTATATTGACATTGTGGTACAGGAGGAATAGACCAGTTAAAACAATAACAGTAAACTTTAAAATAAATAATGCACTTTAACTTTCCAAATTCTAACAAGACAAATTTTTCTGCATATGAGTTTGTGACTTACCAAAACAGATCTACACTATAACAGTATTTGATAACCTATTTTTTGTTTATTAGTTTTTCATTTCATAAGATATTTCCAATGTTATTTGTGATTGCAATACTTCAACACACTGTTGCTCTACCAAAAAATGTAACTAGAATTATATTACTCAAAAATTACATTTTTTCCTTTTTCTGTCAAAACAAAACTTCAAAAAATTTCTATGAAGCTTTGCATCAATGTTTTCTTATAAATTTTAAATAGTCTACTAACATTCTGTTCTCACTTTATGTGGCTTGTATTCATCGCATTCTTCATTGTATGCATTTTCTTATTATTTATATATAATTTATTTAGGTATTTATAAGAACATGTGTACATTTCTTACTTTAGTATTGTACCATTTTGATATTTTCACAGGAGATTTCCTACTTACTGAGCCCTTAAAGCCTCAGCTGTTCAGTAGATTGTATTTGAGATATAAATGTTACATTTTTTCCAGTATTGTGAAGCTTGTGGTTAACAGACAGCTCAGTAGTATCAGACTTTCTTAAAATTAACCTCTGATTTTGCTTACCAAAGAGAAAAATCACAGGTCACATTTTCTGAAACAAATGTTATATTCTGTATTTTTATCACCAAGAGTATTGAGACCGAACAGAACTAAATAACAGATTTTGAGAAAGAAGCAAAGAAGAATACTGTGAGAATTTATTTGCTATTAATGAATACACAGTGCTCTGTAAAATAATCATGTTAACCAGCACACTGGCCTTCCTGCATCATCAACATTTCCTTAATGGTCTGTCAAGCAATGCTGAACCAAAGATAGCATTAAAGAAACTAGACTCAGCTGCTAAGCCTGAAATGTTTACACCCTTCAAACATCCTTAAAAGAATAATGATAGAGCTCAAGCCTTGGTTTCTTTGATCATATTCCTGGATGCAAAGCGCTTGTGGCTGGAAATTTCTCTCTCTAGAGCAATACCTGAGAAGATTATGTCTCCAAAGCTAGTTCCTTGTGGATCTACATTTGTGCCTTTCCCACGACTGCAGTCATCCATACCTGAGTCAAGAAAAAGGTAATGTAGGGTAAGCTGTCAATACCAAGGGTTGAAATGGTGAAAACAGTGTTTGAATGTTTTTGTTGACATGGCTAAAGCTATAATTACTTGTTCTTTTCTTGTTTATTTCTCCAAGACAGAGTGTGCTTTTAGTGATGTTCAGATTTAGTGAATTCATTTTGCCTGATTTATTTATTATGATGATGAGCAAGACATAATTTCTCTCCTAACACTCTCTTCAGCATTAGTACTAAATCCAGCAGCATATTTTTGAGACACTGATAAATAAATGACTACATAACATGCTCCAATTTTAAATCATTGTCAGATTATTCTGATTTGACAACGTATCCTTTCTATAGCACTACTACTTAAATGGAAGTTATTTACAACATGTTTCTTTCAGCATTTTCTCTATATACCGTTCAGTATCGTTATCTATGTTAATGTCCAGACTCAAGTTAAATACTTAGTAACAACACAAGTGTAAAACTGAAGGTTGTGCGACAGTTGGGTGAACCAGCTTCCGATTTTTTCTCCTCTTCAGTGGTTTGTGTAGGGTTCTTTGAAAATATCTGCATCTACTTCTTTTATCAGAGCTTTTTGGGCTGGTCTGCCAGTATTGCGGATGCAACTGTTTCCAATACATTGATGTCATCCATCAAGGGAATCAGTCTACGTAATGAGCAGGGGAAGTGCTAACCAATTTTTATTAATGACAAACCGTGATGAGAGAAAGAAACCCACACTGAGGTCAAATCTGTACTCCATTCACAGCTGTGTGGTTCAGGATCAACATTTAAAACTAAAACTCATCTCCCTTATGTGAGCTATGATAAGGGAGCATTTGGGTGATGGTTCGTAGTGAGTAAAGATTTATTGCATTTCTTATTGCTTCTTTGTCAACAGCACCTATGTTGGCTTATCTATCACTGGCGAAGAGATTCCAGGGCTACCGTTTCTATCTGATACTCGTTTGAACACTTCTAAAAGACAGGATGAAGGGAAATCACACACGATTTGTTTTGCAATTAAATGCTGGTTCACAGGAAGTCAGAATAAGAATAATCAATATCTAAAGGTTTTATTTTTAATCTGTACGTACTTAGGGCAACTAAGCATTGTAACATTATGGGTTAGTTGTTTCTTTGGAGTGATTCTACATCTGAATACGACTTCCTAGAAAATGCTAACTTATATAGAGTCCAACAGCTTTCTTTTTATTGTATAACTTACAATGAGCCCAATGGTAAAATATGAAAATTAGGAAATTAAAAATGATACAGAATTCCTTCCTTCCTTTTTTTCTTCCTTCTTTATCCCTCCCTCCCTTCTTTTCTTCTTTCTTTCTTTTCTCTTTTAAGGTTAAATGCATTTGATTTTAATCCAGAAGCATGTGTGATAGACCTGGACATTGTGTATAAACTGTTATGAAAACTATGATCAGCTACATGATGGCTTTCGGACCACTACTAATCATTAGATTTTTTTATTGTTGTTGTTGAAGTTTTTATATGTTGGTAATTGGAGTCCTGTTGAAGCTAAGCAAGTTGGAAAGTCAGGGTACAGTCAAATGACAGAATAAATGTACGGCATAAGCAGGAGGCATGATGCCAGATTCAGACACATGAATCCTTCCCTTTGTCACATCCATTCACGTCTCTTGCCAGGTCCAAGCTTCATTTGCCCATCTCTAACAAAATCTCACTCTAAAGACCCTGTCATGAGGAGACCTGCACATTTCATATCTAGTGTTTACACAGTCAATGTACTAAATGGGATGTGACTTTCCAGATGGCTTTGCTTTCTGTTTAAAAGTTGTACTCTTATTAGACCCTGGCTCAATCTTTATTAGCAATGTGATCTTAGGCAATTAGTAGAAATTCCCAAGCCTGCCCTGTCTCTTGGTTATGAGGAAAGTCATCTGAACCCAGAGAAGTTCTACAGTGTTAAGTGAAAAACCACACCTACTCACATGTGTCAGGCATGTAATTAACAACTATATGCTAAACTGGGTCCCTAAAATAGTATGGTTGGCTAATATGTGAATATATTTTGAAAATGATAGATTCAGTTGATAATTAAATATTTTTCATACTGTTAATTTTAATTATTTTGGATTTTCCTTTTAATGTAAGGGTATATGTGTTCTTAATTTGTACTCCCATATATATTTTTAATTTTATGTGTTTGGGAGGAAACTATTGGATGAGGTAATCATTGAAAATGCAGGAATAGGGAAAATTTCTTTAGTTTCATTACTATTAAATTGCACCTTTCCATGGCATTTGATGTAGAAGACAAAAGAATAAGTATCCGTTTTAATTGTGCTGGTCACAGTAAAAAATGAATTCACCTCTGTGTTTTGTTTAAAATATTTTTGCATGAATTATATTTCTTCATGTGCTCTGACAGGTTTGTTCCGTATTAAACTATTCAAACTAATTATAGTTTTAAAAAAATCACAACTTTGTATTTTCTATTTAAATTACTGCTTTCATACAAGTAAGCATATATCTTTCCTACACTAGAAATATGGGCTGCTTTCAAAGAGCTCACATTGAACTGCCAGCAGAATGATGCTTTCCTATTAAGATTCTGCTCCATGAAAGAGATTCAAGCAGCTTTTAAAGTACTTGAGACTGTAAAGATAATGGCCTCACTTTCAGAAAATTCATTTGATTATTAATATCGTTCAGTTTACATCACTCTCTTTTGCAAGCTAGTGTCACCCTGCATGTGTGAATAATTCACACCTATTTCAGGTGTTTCTGCCCAATGTTATGGTGCTGTGATCACCTTCTGCCTTTGTCCTGCTTACAATCACGCTGTCAACTGCTGTCCAAAATGCTGCATTCTTTTCTATTATAATGAAGACAGCTTGCTGTTTCTAAGGCTCTTTTGCTAAGAGGCACGGACTGGAGAGTGTACACACTAAGCATGAATTAAAAGGGCAAGATCCAGGCTATGATTTGTGTTGGCAATGTATAAGGATCAGAAAAGAGCATTTCGGATTAAACAAACAGAAACACACAGCAGGTCATGGTGAGGAGGATTTTGCAGACACTGTCTTGCTTTGCTTAAGGACAGTTTACATTCTGAGAAGTTTATTGTCATGCAAATTTTGTCATCTTTTAAACATCTTGAGAGTATACTTAGACAAACAAATGTAACCACATGCATAACTAGGCAATATGATCTTATACTGTTATTGACCAATACATTTTTGTTTACAGTATAAAATAGGAGCATATATCATATCCAGTTAAAATGTTCAGTATAATCCCATATATTGATTGTGAGCTGTATATATTAAAAAAAAAGAGCATGTATCACACTCAGTTAAAATGTTCACATACAGTCACATATATTCATTCATACTGGAGTCACCCATGGCATAGTAAAACAAATATTTTACCTAACAGTGTGAATTGTATGTCTTTAGTATGAACAAAACTGATTTGCGCTATGTGTCATGAACATTTACAACACTGACATTAAATGATGCAGTGGTCCTTCGACCTTCTCACTCGCAGCCCTTATAGAAGAATGGAAAAGTCACAAAATAGAATGCTCATGATAACACAGTTTGCTGAATCTCTATTTTAGTTTCCTTGGTAACACTGTTGTCCCTTCCTTGTTGCTGTCCACCTTCTTTCCTTTCTACACCTTTCTCTTTCTCCTCTCCTTCCTTCTCCCCCTCTTTGGCTCACACTGCCTCTGAAATCCTGGCTTACAGTGACCTTCCTTGTTTCTGTCTCTTCCGTGCTTGAGATTGTAGGGAATATCACTTGCTGATGATAATTCGTGGTCATTTCTCCAGAACTCTACATTTTCTCCCTTTGTTCTTAGTCCCCGTGCCTGACTGGCTACCTCCACCCAGTCCTCACTTATACGCACAAGTGGAGACTGAACGTGTGATCAAGACTATACTTTGTTTCAAAAATCATTTAAAACGTATATAAATTTACCTTTGGACTGTATGTATAAGTGGTATAGGCAACCCCAATGATCTTTGTTTAAAATCAAATTCTAACGTCAAGATAGCTCATTATTTATGAAAATTTCACAAAAAAAAATCAAGAGTCTGAAATAAAAAAGATTCTAAAATTTTCAGGTAAGATATACTAAATCTATCTTTAAATATAACATTATTTATATAATTTTAATGTATGATTTATTTAATTGTTGAGTAAATATTTATACAGTAATTATTCTGAAAGTATCATTAAAATAATTATTTCTATATAGTGCTTCTCTTACACAGAAAAATTTGTTATTGATTGATTGGGTGGATTGTTAAAAATACTGAAGGAAATGTTTTATTTGGGAATTCTAAATAAGGTCCAATCTGAAAATGAGATAGATGGAAATTGTTGAATATCTAGAAGATGTAGTAAATTGTGAACTATGTTTTCAACACTGTGGGTATAAATATAAACATGACTAAAGTAAATTTTATATGGCAAAATTCAGTCTACATACAGCAAAGTAACTTGTTTGAAGAGTTATTAATAAGTTTGTCTGGCCCTGTGTTGGGTTCTAAAAAGATAAACAAAATGAACAAAATTGACAGTTCCTGCCCTAATAATTTTAGATCCAAATTCAACCATACTGGCAGATTTGGAGGGACCCAGCAAGAAACATGCCCTCAGATCAACTCCTGATGAGGCTCAAAGTTGGATGTTATTAGTGTTGCATTCCATCTGCTAGCTTCCTGTCTATTTCAGTCTATTTTTGCTCATTATTTTTGTAAATCTAAGTTAAGCTCTCTCTACTTTGCTCAAAGAATGTATATACTTTCAATATACAAATGACCAAATTTCTAATCACACACACACACACACACACACACACACACACAATCAGAACATATTTTTCTTCATAGATTTTTCCTTGCTCTACAGCCCATGGTGTAGTTCTACTTGAAGGATGTGGATCATAACATAAAAAATATTCTCATAATATATTATAATACTGGAAGAGAATATGGAATACTAAACAAATATACACAAATATGCCATTTAAGTAAGGTTCCAGTGACAAAGATGGATGAGAGCTCAAGGGAACAAGAAGGACTTGAAAAAAAGTAGATGGAAGCTGTGCTAAAAAGAGATACACACTTTTCTCAATGTTGGGCTGAATAATTTCTATAGGGAATTTGTATAATAATTCTGTAGTTGAAAATAAAGCTCTGTGCTAGAATATTTGTTTATCTATAACACAGCAAATCAGAAGCATGCATTTTCCAATTTAAAAAAAAATGTGTTCTCTTTTTTGGAAGAAGGTTATTTGGGAGTTTCTGTTTCTCAGCATTGATGCCAGATGGCAGTGTCCACAGATTGTCAGCCTTGCATGCTGATAGTTGTCAACTTTGGATGCTAACAGGGTTTTAGATGTAAGTACCACAGAATTTAACTTTTAATTCCATCTATACTGCGAGCATACACTGTGTTCTAGGCATTGGACATACACTTATATGTAGACTGTTGGATGGGTACTTCTTTCAGGGCAGTTGCTATTTAATGGGACTTTAAGCAAGTGCACAGTGGTTTACTTTATTGAGACTTAAACCAATTCTGAATGTGTATTATACCCTAAATTCCACAATGGAAATTGAGGAAGATATTGAGCATAGAAAACTAGGAGATAGATCAGTGTATCTCCTTCATGGGAAAAAATATGATTCATAGTTTTTTTGTTCTTTCGAGTACCTTCTTCCATGTCATTGACATCCCTCATAGTCCAGACGCAATGTGGTATTTTTTTTTGCAATTATGTCTAATCCAAGGTCATGCCTTACACTAAATGACACTGTACACCACAGTGATTTCACTGATGTGCCCTTAGTATATTGCCATGAGTTTTGTAGATTGATGCTTAGGTGAAGCTTCAGCTGGGTTCAATATTTCCAATTTCACTTGAAGTTTTGCCTTTTCTATGCCTTCTGCTGAAAATAAATCTTTGTTTGAAGGCAAGTTTAAACATCTTTATGTCTCCATTGCTGCTCTTGGTGAACCTTGTCAAAAATATTGATTTTGCTCTTTTTCTTGCTGCTACTTCTACTAAATGATGCTTACTACTCAAAGAGCCTTGGAGAGTCATGCTGATATGTACGCAAGTGAAAGGAGGTTTGCCTGGATGATTTTTTTTTTTTTTGAAGCATAAGGATGCATTTGACTTCAGCCTACATAAGAAGGCACTTCAGAAATGAAAACCAAGAATCTAGTTACGTTTGGATGTGTTGGCTTGAAAATGTCCGCTAGAGAGCCAAGTAGAAAAACTGAGTAGGCAGTTGAATACATAAAATGGGAGCAGAGACTGGTCTGGAAATAAAAATGTTTGCAATCCAGGGATATATCCGGGAAATATATTCTGAGTTTAACTATAAAAGGGAACTTATTTTTAGTAATAGAAGAGAAAGGATCAACCCAGGATATTCAAGAGCAACCCCAAGGGTTTGAAAAATGCCATAAAAATGGGAACACTTTTCAGTGTCAAGTAAGGAGAGTGGTTTGAAGAGGAAGAAGTGAACAGCTGTGCCTAGTGTTACCAAGACAGGCAGGGATAGGCTGCAGCTTGGCTTCTGCCCTGTGACAAGTACAGTTAAATGGGATCCTTGACCACTGTGGGTTCTGCAGAGAGAGAAGAGCCTTAACAGAGACTAATGAGTCAACAATTAGTCATGTAAGATATACTATTAACAAGTGCTTGGGACAGAGTTGTGCTCCCTTCCCAATACACATGCCGAAACCCTAAACCCCAATACCTCAAAATTTGACTGTATTCCGATAATATCTTAAAAAAGTGATCAAATTAAAGTGAAGCTATAATCCAGTATTATAAGAAGAAGGAATTTGAACGAATGGAAAGAGGCCAGTGTGCCATCACTGTGCAGTTCTGCTTACTTCCTGGCCATGACTTTGACCAGGTATTCTTTAGGTCGCGTCAGCAACTTTGCATCATGATGGCCATGGCATTCCACAGCTGGAGAAAACAGATCTACTATAACATTTTTGTATCTCTGAATTCATCCTATCTTTCTTGTCCTGTCCCTTCCTATCCTGTTCTGTGTTTAAAGGGTTCCCTTACAAAAGGTATGTTTCAAAGTGTGTGTGTGTGTGTGTGTGTGTGTGTGTGTGTGTGTGTGTGTGTGTATGTGTGTGTGTGTTTTGTGTTTATTCAATTTATTTGACTGATTTAGCTGTTACTTTTTAGAGGGTGTGTCAGAGGCAGAAGGTCTGTTTGGTAAAGCAGGTTTCTTTTGTTTATATGTCTTAGTTCAGTCAAAGCCTATGATTTGCTTTCTTGCTAGGTCTACTTCATGGCCATGCCATGCCTTAAGCCAAGAAAATAGTTCCTCAACAACACGTTTCTCTCTGAGTTGATTCTTACCCCTCCCATTCCTTCCTATTCTGTTCTTTTCTGTCTCACTTTTGATAAGTGAAGTATCCATTGACATCACAGACAATCTATTGAACAGTAAGTGTGAGTCTTCCTGGTTGAATTCTCTAGATGCAGATCCTAACGGAGTGGGGGTTGTGGGTTATCCTGAAAAAAATATGACCAGGCAGCATAGCCCTTTGTAGCTGAGGTGAGCCTTGGAATACCTGACAACTGGGGATTGTCTCACTGATAAAAGAGAAGTGTATGCCACATTTCCATGTCTAGTTATATTATGATTCACACCTGAGAAGGCCAGAGACACTTTGTTTGCATACTGTGTCATATTTGTGATATTTCTGGGTATTGTTACATCTGTATATAAACTGTATCTGCAAAATTCCCAAAATAACTTTTAAAGTATGGTAATAAATTGCATAGTCTATTTAACTATGTTTTGCAGTTATAAATTCTGAGAGCACCGAATCCTCACTTTTAGACCCTGAGAGAGCATTGGACAAACTCTGCAGCTGGATTCAGAGTTAGTTGGGAGTTGTCTGACAGTCCTGGGAACGGAGTCTGGATCCCCTGCAAGAGCAGTGCACTCTTAGCCATCCAGTCATTACTCCAGCTCCACTTTTCCCTCTTTGTCCTCTGTGTTTCGTAAATCAGAAAATATCTTGTTTGTGTCCAACACAAACTTGGTGAATCCTTAGTATTTGGTTTACTACCAAATTCCTGTGAGTGCTGAAGATTTCATTTTTGAGCTTAAATAGAAGATTCTTTTTATGAAGTGTTCTGGAGTGCTGCCATATCCCTCATTTAAAAAAAGGGGGGGCAGGTATTAGAAATGTTTATTTTGAAAAAAATGGATGAAATGAAAGAAAACCAGTGTAAACTTCAGCTAATGCTGTACCACAATCACAGATCACACAAAACAAAATATCAAAGTACAACAACAACAACAATAAAAACCCCAGAAAACAACAGCAACAGCAACAAAAACCCCAACCAGATATGAAATCAAAGCATCAACAACCCCCATGGACCTAGCAACTTCCAGTTAGCGACAGTGTTAGAATTCAGAGCTAACAGGGAAGAGTGGATGGCTGCTTGCCAATACAGTGATATTTAGAAGGAAAGGCAATGCTTTAGGTGGGCAGGGAGAAGGGCAACAACTCCCAGAGAAAACAAAATAAGGGGATTCCCTTATACAGGAAAAAGAGGATGCTAGAATTATCCTCATCCCAGCTTGTTCAGAGCCTAGACTATGAATTTGTTTGCCTTAAAGCTCTGTTGTGAATCCTTTGCCTGCTTCTGTGTACAAAGGCATAATCTCTTATGATGGTGCATTAGATGACTGGGGTATTCTCCTCAAACTTGGTTGACACAATGGTGCTGATGTTACCCATAATAATTTAGTCGAAGATTTGCTCGTTGTTGTTGGGTTCCACACTGGTATTCATTTGGTGCAGCTTCTAGTGGCCGGTTGCTATGGCATCCTTCATGACAGCTTTGTTCTCTGTGTGCTCAGAGATTTTTCATAAATATAAAGTAGTCGGGAATTCTTGTATGTCTAAAAGCACAGAATGGTTCTTATAGTAACTTCAAGTTGGTGCCATACTCTATTCACTATTCTGTGAATAGTTTCATTGATTTAATTCACTAATTTCCTCATTTATTAAGAAACAGATTAATTACATGTAGCTGCATGTTGACACTCCAATGGACATATTCTTTGTAATGACACACATGGAAATCTGGGTTCCTGTACTATCCTCCTAGATGTCATTGCTCTGCTGTTTTTCCTTCTCTTGCCTTAAAAAAATACAATATAACAGATATACAAGTTTCCTAGAGTAACTTATTTGATTTTAAATAATTTTCCACTTTATTACACTGGAGAGCAAGTGACGTTCAGTGTTAAACTCGCATCTTTCCTTCAGCATCACGTTACATAAAAACCTTTTTCTACTGTCGCACACAGCCATAAGTATTAATTTCTACTCTAACTTTCCGTTGTATGACTGTGTTACCACATCTCCATTTCTGTGTCTGGATATTTAAGTCTATTTGTCTCATTTACTATCAATTAGTGCCTGTTAGGACATTTTGTTCCCACATCATACTACTTTCCCTCTGGCACTTTACTAAGATTCAAATGGTTGGATAGTAAGTAGTCCTAGACACCAGATGGTTTGCAGAAATGATTTCACTAACATATTATTCACTGTCAGGTAGTAAAACCTCCTTTGATTCCCATCTTTAAAGTTTGGTGTGTGTGTGTGTGTGTGTGTGTGTGTGTGTATGTGTGTGTGTGTGTGTGTAAAGTGAAGTTCCCAGAAAAAAATGCCACATGTATATTGAAATTCTACAAAGGTAGTGGCTGAGTAGAATTTTGTAAATGTGGAGAGTCAGAAAGGTTGCAGACCCAGAGCCAAAATGATCTTGGACTACCTTTAGTGTCCTAAAGACCCATTCACCATTCATTGTCCACCTGTGATTGTCTGACTTAAAATCCTTTCATGTATCAGATTAAACCTTTGGAATGGTTTAACAAACAGATCACTAACATACCACAATCCTGAAGCTATGAATGCTGTGTGGTAAGATCCAAAACCTATAGCAGAATTTCCTTGCTTTTCTAGAGAGTGCCTGCCTGACATCCTTTCCAATGGATTTGGTGAACTCGGTGATGTATGGCTTTAGTTATGTGCCTAATTCATCTCATTTAACTGCTGCCACAGCCGAAAAAGTTACTCAGGCAACTTGAGTATGTCTTCCCAGGACATAGTTTACTCATATTTGTGTCTGAATAAGCTGTCTGCCTTCTTGGATGTGAGAGCTGCGTTTTGTATTGATGGCTATTTACTCTAGGCTCATATGGATAGATGTTTTGTTACTTCATTATAATAGTCTTGCTTTCATTTCTTCCTAAAATTTCCAGCTATTTAGTTCTTTGTCTAGGAAGAGACATTTCATATTTCTTGTTATTGCTATTTTTAATGATCTATTAAAATTATATACATATTCTTATTTTTGATTACTAGCTATTTTTCTCTTTCTAAACAGAATTCTATTTACAAACTGTTTAAAGTAGAAGAAAATCCCATCATGAAAGTTCCAGGTAGAAAATGGATTTACCAATAAAATGGAATTTTAGAGCAACAAAAGTCTAAAGGGCCACAAAACAGAAATATCACCACTGTCACTTTGAAACACATTTAGAAGATGTTCCTGTTAAAAATCATTGAGTCCTCATCTGTGCCCACGAGGCAGCTTTGGCAGGATGAACACCTGACATCTCTGCCTTCTTCTTTTCTTCTTTTCTTTTTAACTGTGTTCTCTTATGTAGCCTTTTATTACTTGTTCATGTTGTATCATGTTTTAAATCTCCTCTTTTAGTCAAATGTTTATTGTGTTTTTCTTTCATGTTTGAGGTTATAATGTAATTACATCATTTCCATCTTCCCTTCTCAGTCTGTATAACATTACTCTTATGCGTGTTTTCAGGGCTGGGCTTTGACATTGGATAACCAGTTGGAGTGCTTTTCTCTGGAGAAGACTAGTCCTGCTCTCAGCATTCCTCAGTTGCTTTTGTGTAGGGTTGAGGTGTTAGTGGCTTTCCAGCTTTCCTTTAGCATGTCTGTTATTGTTGTCTTTGTTTAGTTCATGTTTGGGCGATCCTGTTGGTGAGACTTTCTTCATGGGTGTTTAGCTTCTGACTTCATTTTTGGTCTGTTCACTTTGGCTGAAGACCAAGAGTCGTTGAATTAAACCTTTACTCTTGAGTTGCTTGCATTGCAGGAGCATTCCACACCTCCATGGAGGACAGAACCCCTCTCTATTCCATAAGGACAGCTCTCCATGAAGATGAGCTGCACCCTGAGCAGAAATAGTCTTTGAAAACTTTGATTCCCTAAACAATAACAAATTCATTGGGTCATCTAGCAGGACCTGAACCCAAACAGTGTTCAAGGGAACCATACCCAGACGATGACTGCTTAATTATACACACCTCATGATCCTTGTTCCAACTCTTCTTGTATTCAAAACCTAAATCTCTTTTCAGACCAAGAGTGACTTGGAGTCATTGTTTCCCAAGTTCCTCCTCCCAATGTAGTCCCATTGAATAAACATCTCTCTACTTTTCATCATTACTTATCTCTTTAATTGGCATAATGGGTACAGGTGGCTGAACTAGACCTGGTAGAGCAGATGGAACCTGGACTTTTATCCTAAAATTCCAGTTATAGTTTGGAAAATTGGTAGTTACTTTTTATTTATTTTCTTTTATTATTTAAATATTTTAAAATCACTAAATCTGGATTTTCCTCTGGATGTTACACAGAACACTCACAACACAGTTTTACTGTATAAATTTCCCTCACTGCAAGGAGGAACAAATAAATGGTCCAGGGACCCCCTAAGGAAGACGTCAGATGCCCTACTCTATCACTCTGTCTTTACTCTGAGACAAGCCTCTCATGGGCACAGATCTTGGCTGGTCACCACCAAACCTGTGTAATCCTCCTGCCTGTGCCTCCCATAACACTGTAGTTTCAGGATAGTGCCCACAACCAGCTGTTTACATGGGTGCTGGGGGTTTGAATGCCACTCTGAATGCTGTGTATGTACTCTTAGCCCTGGCACCTTCTCCCTAGCCTTTATTTCCTGATTTCAAAACATTTGATCTAATATGACGAGAGTTCCATGTACCTGTGAAGGTAAGGCAAGACCCCAGAACCTCAAAACTGGTTGTCATATCTCTTGCAGCATGTCCGAAATCCCCATAGGTCTTGTCTTTGGCCTTCACGTCATTTAAGGAGTTGCTCTGTGAAGCTGTTTGGTGTCTTTGAGGTCTGCTAATAGCAGTTAGCATGGTAGCCTCGCTGAGTGCTGGGTGTGCTTCATCTTTAACTTGGTAGAGATGAAGATCTCGGTTTCCCCTGGCCACCCTCCCGATAATTTTTAAAATATCCTCAAATTCCTAGGAATTGTGCTTTTTGTTTGTTTGAAATGAAGGATGTATTGGCTTTTAATCTTAACAATTTCTTTGAGGGACTTGTCCACATCTCTGGGATTCTAACAGCACCCTGTCACATTTTACTGTGTAGCTTATGTTAAACACATTTCCTGTTTTTTTTTTTTGTGTGTTGTTGTTATTTTTTGTTTTTGTTTTTGTTTGGTTTGGTTTGGTTTGGTTTTTTGAGACAGGGCTTTGCTGTGTAGTTTTGGTGCCTTTCCTGGATCTCACTCTGTAAACCAGGCTAGCCTCGAACTCATAGAGATAAGCCTGACTCTGCCTCCTGAGCGCTGGGATTAAAGCCATGCGTCACCACCACCCGACATTTCTCTTTTTCTTTTTCTTTTTCTTTTTTTTTGTCTTGTCCTTTCCCCTCTTTCACCTCTATAGTATATACATTTCATCTTAGCATAATGGGTATTAGCCAAAATTGGCCAATCATATAACATAAATATTTTTATTATAAAACATTGAATATTTCATGCAATTTATGGTATTCACTGAAAATAAGCTACCAACACAGTTCATTGAAGAGTATGTTTTGTTCACACCCCTGTCACCTACCTGTATGAGACCTATGCCTTGCCATAGCTGCTCACTATCTTGAGAGTATATCACAATGCCATACTGTGACAAGATCAAATTGATTATTGATAGCCCAGGGAAATCTGCATTGCAACGTTAGAAACTATGTGACTTCCATCTTTTTATCTTCTCATCCTTTTGATCACTAGGCACCAGGAAGCAGAATCTCTTTGTGATTTCAAATTTACAAAATATATCTTAGTACCTATTGTTGAATTCTCCATCTTTCGTTTCCCATGTTAGATAAAGTCAAATGGGAGTTGTTAAAATTTAATGATTTTGATTGAAGTGGAGAAATGTAGAGAGCAGGCCCCACAAGTGAACACCACATATGATGTTACTAAAGGAAGTCTTGTTTGAATGAGCTGTGACGTGTTTACTGTTGTAACCACAGGTGTAGGCACCTGTAAGCACTGCGAGCAATCTAAGTTCTGCGAGTGTTGCCTACCAAGCACTGATGGAGGAGTCGGTGGGGTTGTGTGTTCATCAGCCGTGTAGACATTGGAAACCATTTGCTGCCTGACCAGCAATCCAGATTCTTCTTTCTTTTACATCATATCTTACAAGGTTGCACATGTGGAAGATGGAACCCACCATATAGAGATTTGACTAGATGATTTATCTACTTTTTGCACAATGCAAAAGCAGTAAACATTTAGTAGAAACTGAACATTGAATTTTCAGTTTTCTTCTTTTTCTTTGATAGCAGTTGGTGCTAAGATAGTTTCTTGTGATTCAGCCTGGTAAAAGCAACCTTAGCCACCCCTGAAATAAACATGATAAACACTCAACAGCACTCTACAGTGCACTGTGTACAATGGTTTTAGACACGGGTTTTTGGATACAGATCAACTGGGGGCGTGGAACTCCAATCCCTCCCTCAGCCTTTGTCTGAGCATCTTCTCCCACTGTCCTTTGCTGGGTTTACATTTACCTCTTCTTAGAAAGACAGCAGACATGTTGGATTGCAAGCCCTTTCTAGTCCAGCATAGTTTCATCTTAATTTAAGCAACTACATCTGCAGCAATTCTATTCCCAAATAAGCTCACCTTTAAAGTACTGGGGGAAGGGGCATCAATGTATTTTTGTTTGGGGGAACACAATTTAATTCAGAAGAATGTATGTCGAAAGAATAGAGGTAAATGTAGAGTAAAGAAGTCCATTTGGAATGGTGAAATTTTCATAAACATCACTGAATTTATTGTTTTCTGTCATGAGCATAGAAAGAACATTCATGCTACATGGAAAGATGGCACATTCTTTCTTACTCATCAGATAGAGACCAAATGCAGTATTAGAATGGCCCAACAACCAAAAAGCACGTAAGTGAGCCAGGTGAAAGGTCCTTAGCATGGAGAGTTGCCCTGGGAACTATATACATCATCATGATATCCACATATAAACTTTGTGAAAAAAAGAAAAACATCTTAAGTAAGTTGACATTAGGGGTAAAATGCATCTATAGAACCAGTCTATTACAACCCTGAGGTCCAGAGAGCCTTACCAAGTTGTTTTTTTGCCAGGAGTGTGGTAATAAAGAATTTATTCATGGACTCCACAACCAGTATTATGCAATCATTGGTCAAGCAATAGCACCAAATAGACACAGAGTCAGAATCTTCTTTGATATTGATGCCATGAGATCCATAGGAGGATGCCTGATTTCATATTCTGAATAGATTTCCAGGCATCAACATTAAAAGTAGCAAAACAGTGTTCCTTCATCTATATGCTGAATCAAAATTACTTTTTATGTCTTAAAATAAGGCCTTCTTTAAAGTTATTAGATAAGAATTGTAAGATGACAGAAGGGAAATCACAATTTAACAAGCTCTAGAGTGATTTTTACACAAAATTCAAGTACCAGAGCAATAGTATGAGAGGAAAATGAAAAACATGTGCTAAATTAAAACAGCACTAAGGCAATTATCATTAGGGAAGATTTACAATCCCCCTGTTCCTCCATCTCTACAGTAATTCCAAATTTTTGGAGTATAGAAGCCATAGAAGGATTTTTATTTGAATATTCTACATTTTTTAAATGTGGGTAATTGAAAATTGTAATACATGTAGAAAAACTCTCCAAAACATCACTTCAGTACACACAGCAGTAAAACCCAGTTTTCTCAAGATAATCAAGAGGATTGCATTATAGACATTATTAGAATATTAAAGAATAAAATAATCCACCCATCAAACATCCAAAGGAAAGGATCAATGTACCATGAATTTGTCTGATTAGGGGTAGGTATAATGGAAGTCAATATCTATACATCTCTGATGTAACTTAACTGAATATGAGTGTTGATTGCAAGCTCTCGAAGGTAAACAGTAGAATTACTGCAAAGGCAGTGGGGGCTGACTCTTATAAGAAAAGCATGTCAAAATTATTTGGCTTATTTTTACACAAAAGTAATTATCAAGCTAATAACTCTGAAACTACACAATGCAAATAGAAAATGTGGAGAATATTTCACTATGAAAGGATTGTTTTGGTAAAAACCCAAATAATAAACATAAAAGGATAAAATATATGTGGGAGCTCAACACTATAAATTGCTGTTTACTGTAAATCATGTACTCAAATAAGGCAATACGTATTATCAGCTAACATAAAATATAATTATTTTATGAGACAATGTTCCAGTTGAAGATGCCACCTGATAAGGATAACAATTAAAATTATTTTGGTGAAGTGTTTCTATTGTCATATGTTAGGATAAATGTGGAAAAAATGAGTCTAAACTTTAACTTTGATATGGGCTTATAACAAATAACCACATTTTTGAGAAATGATGTGTACTGGTTTGTCCATTATTTAAAACATCATTTTTCTAGGGAAATTAAATTCAGATAAATAAATTAGAGGCAAGGTCAGAAGAGAGATAGGCACACATAAAAGCAGAGAAAGGAAGGGAGGGAGGGAGAGAGGAAGGGAGAGAAGGAGCTTTCATGTGGTTAATCAAAGAAAGCTTTATTATGTATTATGTGTATTTCTTTTTTCTTTTTCCATTTTGTTCCTTCTTCCTCCTTCTCCTCCTGTTCCTTTTCTTCCTCTCTCTTCTTTGCCTCTTCTTCTCTCTCATAAGTCTCACCCATCTTATATAGGAAGAGAGAATAAATCTCTTGCTTTGCCCTCCAAATGTTTTACTTTTTTAACCTGTATGTAAGACAACAAATCCAAAACATTACTTTCATTTTTTCATTGTCATTAACCTTAAAAGCTATTCATATAAATTTATACTTCAATATTGGCGGTATTTCACAGTATAATTTTGGCTCAGTAAGATCAACAGATTAATTAACAGTTTTGTTTCATGTAATTTCATGATTGGATAGAAATTAGGAAGTCAGGTAATGAAAGAGTCACTAACATGCAAAACTGTATGTTCTCTCAGGAAAGGACTCTTGAGGGGCTGGCAAGCTGTCATTTCATCTTTGGCACATTTAAATATGTTAGGAAACTCTCAATTTCACAATGATAGCCATTTCAAATTTAGTAATTCTGATTCATAATTCTCCTGTTCTCTAGTATTAACTCTGTTCAGTTCTCTGTCTGGTAAGGAGATGTCTTATTGAAATGATGGTTACTGCCTCATTACTTAGGGACAGTCATTCTTTAACTCTTAACTCTCCATACTTATTAAACCTCTGTGTTCCTCATACTTTTCTCAGATGACATTCATTCCATACTCTTGATTATTTTGTTTACACGATTTCATTTTATTAAAAAAAATACTCCTCAGTCCATGCTCATAATGGGCTCCAGTTACTATCTGAAGAATGGATGGACCTTCTTATAAATTTGATAATTCTAGGAAGCAAATCAGAATGGCCTTTCCTAAATTACTTGCATAATAGCCATGTGTCCTCTCAAATTTTGTTTTGTATCCATAACAAATTTTAACAATTTAAGCTCGGTATCAGTGTTACAGTTCCTTCATTTCAACTGAACAGACTTTTCATTTGATAAACAAGGAAAACAGAGCCAATAAAGGATTTTGAAGACACAAACAGTACTTTGTGCCTGCTTGTGTTACACGGGCTTTTGTGAAAGTGTGATTCTGTAGGGGAGTGAGCATGCACATAGCCTATAGACACCATGAGCTGCCAAAGACACTGGAATTTTTATGACTTATTTTGGAAAAATAATCAAGTAACTATAAACTGGTTTTTGGCCCTACACATTATTTTATGTATAATGTGAAGAAAGAGATAATGAGAAATATTTAAAAACTGTTGATAGAAATATTTCGAGATAGAAGATCAAATATTAGAGGATATAAAATTTTTAATTGCATAAAATTTGGTTTACCATGAACAAAAATCTTTTGTGCAGCAAAGAGTTTTGATTTTCTTTTCCTAACTACTACGGATCTTTCTAAATACACAGCATGGAGAGATTGTGGAATTGTACAGCGATGTAGTATTCTTTTCACACAGAGCATCCTGTGTCACATCTTTTCTTCTCTCTGCTGTTTTTCACATATGTCTTCCTTAAAAAATCAACAAAATCAGCTGCTGAATATATTAAGGACATGCAGATTACATATTCACAATTTTGTGATGTTAGGAAAATCTAGAGAAAATTTTGATTGTGTAAGCACTGAAATTCTGTCTTAACTGCTTTTGGAATAAAAACCCCAAATGAATGTGTGTTAAACTGATACAGGTCTTGACTGTTAACAAATCACTCTGCACTGGACAGAATTTTTTTTTCACTATTAAAAAATATCAATTACATCCTATAACTTTAGGGATATTAGTGAGAATGCCAAAGCATAAATTAGAAAAGGGGTGTTCTGTGAATGGTGATATATGAGGTAGAAAGGGGTGTTCTGTGTATGATACATGAGGTAGAAAGGGGGTGTTCTGTGAATGATACATGAGGTAGAAAGGGGGTGTTCTGTGAATGATACATGAGGTAGAGAGGGGTGTTCTGTGAATGATACATGAGATAGAAATTCTGTGAATGATGATATGTGAGGTAGAGAAGGGTGTTCTGTGGATGGTGATACATGAGGTAGAAATGGGGTGTTCTGTAATGGTAATACATGAGGTAGAGGGGGGTATTTTGTGAATGATACATGAGGTAGAAAGTGGATGTTCTGTGAATGATACATGAGGTAGAGAGGAGTGTTCTGTGAATGGTGATACATGAGGTAGAAAGGGGTGTTCTGTGAATGATACATGAGTAGAAATTCTGTGAATGATGATATGTGAGGTAGAGAGGGGTGTTCTGTGGATGGTGATACATGAGGTAGAAAGGGGGTGTTCTGTGAATGGAATACGTGAGGTGGAGAGGGGGTATTTTATGAATGATACATGAGGTAGAGAGGGGTGTTCTGTGAATGATATGAGGAAGAGAGGGGTGTTCTGTGAATGATACAAGAGCCAGCGAGCTACACAACTGTCACATATATGTAGAAGGCCCAGGTCAGTCCCATGCAAGATCCCTGGTTGTTGACTCAGTCTCTGTGAGCTCCTGTGAGCCCAGGTTAGCTGTTTCTGTGGGTTTTCCTGTGGTGTCCTTGATCTCTCCAGCTCCTGCAATCTTTATTCTTATAGTAGTAAAATATTAGGGAAAATGATTCTGTTGGGAGAAGGGCCATTTTAAATGTACATTGAAGTTTTAAAAATAAATGTTTTTTTTGGAATCATCTATGTGAATTGTTAGCTCACTAATTTAGATAATTAACTGTGCATGCTATTTCAGCTGTCTTTAAAATTAGGAAGCAAGGACCTCTTTTTCTGAAATAGCATTACTATATTTTACTCAGTTCTCACTTCTATGGATAAAATTCACTCCGAATATATGATGCATTAATTCAAATAGTTTTATTTTATGTATCTAGAGAACTCCAAAGTCTGTTTCTATTCATTTCCATAAAATAAAGATGCAATGAACTTATATAAATTTGTTTTTACTTTCTCTTTCAGGGTCCAAGTTGAATTCTACATGAATGAAAACACATTTAAGGAGAGATTAAAATTGTTTTTCATAAAAAACCAGAGATCAAGTAAGTTATTTCCATCATTCTCTTTGGCTCTTTGAATAGAAGTCTACCTCAAAATTCCAGCTGTATAATGTTTCACAAAATCATTGTCTATATAACAGAATAAATTGGTAGAATACTTAGTTGGAAGTAACCATAAAAAAAACAAAAACAAAGCAGAAGATGCTACATCCAGTAGTTTAAAAGTCTCTTGAATATTGCAAGTCTCTAAATCCCACATGAATAGGGAGAGCCCTACGTGGCCCGCTTGAGTTCTGAAAAACAATGACAAATATAGTTTAAGTAGAGCACACCTTTAATCTCAGCACTCCGGATGATGAGGCAGAAGGATCAGAAAGTCCAGGTCATGGAACCTCATAGATTGCGTTATGTGTAGGGGAGGGGCTCATAGGTCTGATAGGGCAGGCAATGGTTGCTGGGGATAGAGAAGTCCTTTTGTTCAGTGGTGTAGCCACTGGATAATGTTCATGAGCCTTGTAAATACCCATGGCCCATACTCAGGCAAGTAACCCCAGTTACACTCAAGGGTTTGGAAAATATGGGATATAGGAATATATCCATATTCTGCCTATAGGAACGTTAAATCATACTAGTGAGATACTCTCAATGGCAGAGGCGCTTTATGGTTAAAGTTAGGAATTGGTTAATGCCTTCCTAACTTTGTTTTTAGCATTTCTGAGGAAGCCCTATCAGTAGACATTACCTAAAGTGACTAAATCACTTGAATGAAGTCTTCCTCAACACCATAAATCAGGATTAGTCCAGTCATTGTTTAAATACTCACCTGACTAAAGAAGAGATCCATTCTATGAATCTGTAAGCTTTAAGAGGAAATGAGCCCTTTTCAACCCTGTAGTTTTTTTGTTCAGAATGTTTTATTGCAATAACAGGGCTGAAACCAGAGGAGGTAACCCACAAAACCCCTCAGCACTTTATAAGAAAATCTAGAAATGATTGCACAATTAAAAAATTTACTGTTAAGGAATGTTATAATACATTCTACAAAAATAGACTAGAAAAGGTAACATTCCGTTCTAGATTTCATCAATTAATAATTATTGGAAAGCCTTTCTCACAATTTTATGGAAGATACATAAGGCAACTGCCACTGATAAGTACAAGAATAGCAGTGTGCCTGTTAATTCTGAGCATGTTTACTTAATCTTCTTCACCCAGTATCGTGGTGCTTCCAACTGTGACCTAAGAAGTTTGTCTGGCATATTCATGATGTTCTTCAATTTTCACAAAATTTAAGATTCCATTGACATTAATCCTAGTTTTTAAAAAGTTCAATTTGCCCAATTCAGTATGAGAAAAAAATGTTTGTCTATATGTGTATTTATCAGTACAAGTTATTATGGCTTCTCTTCATAAATGATGACATAATTACTATATAACCTGTAATTGTAGAGGTGATATATGTCATAATATAAACATAATAGCAAAAGTATCACACATAATTATATAAACATGTTTTCTCTGTAATCAAATCAACAAGGTGCTACAGAGCCATAGGATTTATTATAGTGTATGGGGGAGCAGCTTGATTTTTGAGCTAGTTAAAGTTGGTTTCCAGCAGTGATTAAAATGCTTGAAGCTGTACATAGAGAGGCCTGAACCAACCTTGACTAAATGTTAATTTTATGGCTTTTGACTTTTAAAACCTGGGTTTCCCATCTGTAGAATGCCCTTGGTCATTTGTGTTTCATTGATTCTATGACACTCACATTTTATTTTAGTAGTTGGATAATTAAAATTCCGCTACCAAGAAATTCAGTAAGTTTAGGCAATTACAGTGTATGCTTTGTAAATACTTTCTGACTGCTGTACTGAAAGTTGATACTTTTGACAATTTTTTTCTATCTCTTTTATGTGCTGTGTTCAAATGAAAACCGAATTTTGTTGTTTGCTTAAAGGTCTAAGAATCCGCTTGTTCAACTTTTCCCTCAAATTGTTAAGCTGCTTATTATACATTATCCGAGTGCTGCTTGAGAAACCTTCACAGGGAAATGAATGGTAAGGTTTGTCTGTGTGATCCCCACAGTATTTTAATTGTTTTGAATTATTGCAATTTGCAGGATATTATTCACTTTTTAAAGGAAGTGAGGCATTTGTATGAACTGATCTGATCTTTAGGTAACTCATATCTTCCAAGGTTTGTGGGTACATTACTGTTTAAAAATAATCTGAATTCTGTTCCATGATTGTGCTTTGCCAGTCAAAATGCTTTTAGTATTATCTTAAAATGGGCTCATGTCGTTGAAGACTTGAAGACCTTTCTGTTACTGAATCACAAACTCTCGACAGTATGCCAGCTTTCTACATACTTTATGTTTCAATGCACTTGTTACTCTTCAATGGAAACACTCAAGAATCTTTCAAAATGGTTTCAGCCTATGAATATTTATTTAGTTAAGTGATATTAATTTATTGATGTATTTTAGTTTTTTACATTCACGATCTTATTACTTTGCTTAACGTATTTCCGCTAAGTCATTGCCTTCCTTTTAGGCTTTGACCTTTGCAAAAACAGTAGGGAAGAGGCCTGAGTGTGTAATGACATTCATACATAATTTTGATCTCATTAACACCCAGGACTCCTGTTTTACCGAGTAAGTTTACCATGATATTCAAAGGAGAAACTAAAATTTGGTGACTAACTCCTGGTATAAGTTTCTCTCATTAAATTTTGCCTTAAGATAAAACAAAAATGCATAAGAGAGAAAAAGAGTTTACATTATATATATATATAAATTTGATATATATATACAAATATATAAATTTGATAATCTAGCTCGCTTAGAAAGTGACTGTAATTTTGAGTTTATTTAAGGGTTTAAATATCAGATGAGGATTAGTAAGTGAATAAGTCAAGTTTGGCTACTGTAATAGTATGTGTGATAATTACTTATGAAATTGAATCATGGTGAGTCACTTTCATGAATCCTTGGTCTATCTCAGTCATATTACTCTAAGTTAGGTTAGTGAGAGGCTCATTGGAACATTCAGTTTTCTGTAGGAATCTGCCTGTGTAAAAGCGGTTTGGAGGAATCCTGCTATTTTTCTAGCATGAGATTCATTTCATGGTATATGTTATTTCCTTCAGTAGACAGTTAATTTTTACCATAGAATTCTTAAATCAGAATCAGTGGCTTGCTCATATTTGCTATTTCTGCTGTGGGACCTTCATGACAAATCTCATTATGCCTATTTTCCAGTGACCACGGGGTACAATGCCTGCCTTTCCCCTGTATTCCAAGGGCATTCTATACTCAGATTCTCCACTTGGCTGTCCAGAATGCATTCTAAGCTTACTATACTCCAACCAGCTTCTGCACTCTTCTTCGCTTTCACAATGAAGAACAACATTCTCAAAATCCTGCCCCAGTCACAGCCTTCTCCATTGCTGGTGATAATTCCAGCTGAACAATGGATCTGACCAACGATTTTGTGGTTCCCCTTAGCTCCCAATTTTGTCTGTAGCAGATGAAAACCACTGAGAACATTTTGCTGTTCATACATTCAACATCTACCCTGCTTTCAACTGCTTTTCAATGTGTTACGTTGATGCAGGCCACGTACGTTCTTCAGGACTGCTTCAGTAGCCTGGTACTCAGTCTTGCTAGTCTATAAATGTTCCCTTTTGGTTTATTCTCCACAGGAGAGTCATTGTTGCACTAAAGTGTAAGTCTAGTTCCTATTCCTCTGCTTTGAATTACAGCGTACCTGCATTATAACCCCGTTTCCTTGTAGCTTATCCTGTCGCTGCTGGTCCTCTGCCACTTTTCCCTAGACCTTGTTTCTAGTCTTAGGTCACAGGAGGCACATGTCCAGCTCAGAGACTTCACATAGGCTTTGGCTGTTGGGACTTCTCTTAGCACTCTCCCTATAAGATCCCCAGAAACATTGGCTTATTTTTCTCTAGTGCCTTTGTCTCTTTTACATAACGTACATATTTTTCTTGTTCACTTTACTTCCTGAGTTTCTGTGAACATTAATATAGTCATAGGTCATTGGCTGAATCCCAGGTGGACACACTGAATGGTAGTCATTTTCTAAATAAGTGAGTGAAGAGACATATAAATGACATAGCTTTATGTTCTAATTCTAACTCTTGCTTATGTCACTTCCAACTCTAGTGGCCTCCTTAAAATCACTGGGACATTCTTTGCCCTCTTTATGTTGAGGCTTCTGAGAAAGGTGTTTTCCCTATCTGCCGCTCAAAATTCATCCCTTTAAAATTCTTTTTGCGATCCTGGACCCTCCAGGATATCAACTCTTTGGCTAATATTGAAATATGACGTCCTTACTTGGCATTGTTCCCTGTGGTCTAGTTCTACACTGGTTTGGGAGGCTTAGGTCATCCTGTCTGCACAACTTCCAGGTATTTCTCTTAGACTCCCTAAAGCATTGCTCTTAAATTTCCCATTTATTTCTCTGTCTTATCTAGAAGTTTGCTGAGATCAAGAGCAATGTTGTCTTGTAGCTTTCTTTCATACTTATCACAGGTCTTGGGAGGTTCTCTTAATAGAATTCTCTGTTAATAGAATAATGCCCACAGATTTTACTAATGCTTTTCCATGGAAGATTATTGAGGACCAATATCTAGAGATGTCAGTGTATACTGAGTTAAATCATGCTTCTGTCTTTGTGTCATTAAAAAGGGTCCCCCTAAAAAATCCTTCTATAAAATATTATAGTTGTTTTTAAAACTTGGTGATTTGCGAATAGAACGTACATTAAAGAGACCTGAAAATTCTGAAATGGTCTGTGAAGGATGCTCCCAAAAGAAAAAGCCATTGGTAAGTGATAGCAGAATAAAATTATATTATTTGGAAACATTAAGAGAACAAAGTTTCCTACAATTAACTTCTGTGTAATATTACTAAGAATATTCAGTCATAATTACAGAGGATATACATTTGAAAAACTAGATTACTGTAATTAAAAACCATAATAAACTAACTTATGTCTCCAATTTGAGTACGCTGTTTTGTTTAGTTCTACTGTCAATTCAGTCTTGGTTAATGAAAAACAGAAGTGGCCTTTATGGGTACAGGCTCTATTTTAAAATAATGAGACTAATTCAGCAAAGAGATTTATTTAATTATAGTTCTGACCTGATAAGGACACAGATATTTTGAGCTGCTTTGCTTTATTTTTAAGCTTCTCTCGGGAATGAAACTGATATGAAACTATTGCAGTGTGAATAAACAGAAAGACAGGAAAATAATTGTACTGTGAATGTTTGACCATGGATACTGTAAACGTTGGTACATGTGGTATGTTGTTAAGGATTTCAAGATTGTAGTGCAAGAGACTGCTCTGTGTATTTATGGGCCACATTAGAGGACGAGCTAGTTGTGTTTACTCAGGACCTGTAGAAGCTTACATCTCAATTTTATCTAAATACACAATTTGTTTTGACTTTTAAAAAATGTTCAAGTGATTATGGTTGTTATTATTAGTGTTAGCATTATTGTTAGTAACGGTAGTAGTAATAAGTGGCAGAATCAAGTCAGGAAGCACATTGTGGTGGTTAGTTGCTTCTATATTCTGGTCAGTACTAAATTCTGTATGGCCTAGCAATGTCGGCCTAACAAGTGCTCAGTTTCTTTTGTATGTTGTGGGTTGGGGAGTTTTTAATTCACTAGCCTGGTTTAGGTACCACATAGTACAGACCCGTATCAATCAGTAATTTGAAGAACTAAGAGGAGTCCTTTGAGCTTATCTTGTACTCTTTTCCTGGCTGCAATTTTCCCTCCATCCTCTCCTCCCAGTCCCTCCTCCCCACCCCCACTCTGTCCCCACCCTCTAATCCACTCTTCCTCAAAACAAGGCATATCAATTTTCAGTAAGGCTAAGTACCTCCTCATGTATTAAGGCCGGGCAAGGCAACCCAGTATGAGGAGTATGGTCCCAAAAGCTAGTCACAGAGTCAGAATCAGACCCTGTTCCCACTGCTAGGAACGGCATGAAAGGAAGGAGAGGGAGTGGGAAACCTACCCAGCCATATAACCTTCCACCTACAGTCTGTCCTGCCTATGGAATGTGCTAGGATTGGTGCCCAGCCCAGTTGTCATCTAGAGGCTTCATCCAGCAACTGATGGAAATAGATGCAGACCCACAGCCAAACAACAGGCAGAGCTCAGGGAAAAAGGAGTGTAGGAGCCAGAGGGGCCAAAGACCCCACCAGAAAAACCCACAGAATCAACTAACATGGGCTCATAGGGGCTCACAGAGACTGACCCAACAACCAGGGAGCCTGCAGAGAACTGACCTAGGCACTCTACATGCATGTGACAGTTTAATTTTTATTTTCAAAGGGTACAACGTATGGTAGAGGGATCTGATGCAAAATTTCTTCTAATAAATATTACTACAATTGCAATTCAAAAATCATATATGGCAAATGAATTGATTTTGGTAGGTTTAAAAAATTAGTAAGCTCTCAAAAGGGCCAAATTAAAGACCTCATTCTGGGTTACCATGCCCACTTTGGGAGGTACGTAGATGAAGGGGTCCGTGTGGTGTAGATGAAAGTACATGGATGCTGTATGTACTTGGTGGGGAGTATTGAAGTGGTTTACTGACTAATGGGTCAAGGGTGCAGAGAAGAGTGTCTGTGAGCAGACGCAATGGACTCCAAGCCACTTTCTGAAATCCACAGTGTTAAAACTGACAACAGACTTTGAGGGGAAATCCCAAGTTTGGGTTGGAGTAATTGAAGATATCATTTAGCCAGGCAGATTGTGAAACTCTAGAGTACTGTATAGTAATGTTCAGCATAGTGTCTTTCTGTGGTCCCTTAAGCTTTTTGAAGTAAACAAAATTGGAAGAGTTTATGGCTTTCTTATTATCCTACATACAATGAAAAGAAAATTCCAGTGTTTGGAAAAGCATTTAATGCTTTATGAGATTTTTCCTCTTTTAAAAACTTCAAAGAGTAGGTTGTGTTAACTGTATCTAAGGGTCATTTTTGTTTCACAAAAAATGAAATCAGAACAATTTTCATCTTTTCCTAAGTAGATTTTATTTTTCTGAATGACTCCTGATTCAATCAATTACATGTATAATTAGTGGTATATTAATTCTGTTGTGGTGTTCATTAGAGAGTTTAAATATTTTGTTAATTTCAGAAAGAGTAAAGTAACAGTTAAAGAAGACTCCTATGGACAATTATTTCACATAAGGACATGATCTTACATATAGTCTATATTAACCTCAGTCAACTTGATTTTTATTTGGATTAAATATATGCTATAGAAGTGCAAATATAAGCTATTAATGTACTCTAAACTTTTAGTTACTAACTTTATTCTGATTGCTTGTGTTGTTCATTGTGTATTATTCTAATACAAATACTTTTTTTTTTTTTGGTTTTTCGAGACAGAGTCTCTCTGTAGTTTTGCGCCTTTCCTGGAACTCACTTTGTAGACCAGGCTGGCCTCGAACTCACAGAGATCCTGCCTCTGCCTCCCGAGTGCTGGGATTAAAGGCGTGCGCCACCACCGCCTGGCTTACAAATACTTTTAAAACAAAGTCTTTGTATCTGTAGAGGAGCCTTTAATGACTTTTTAGTGGATAATGGAGCAAAGATTTTGAGATGTTCCTGTCCTGCCATATCATTCTAACTAATGGCTTGTTTTGTTTTCCATTTACTATGAACAGCAATGAAAAGGTGAATTAAAATGTGATGTGTTTTTATTGGAGTAGAAATGGATATTAGTTAAAACGCTGAATCCACGTTATTACTCTCATGCTTCTCATGCTATTTCTATATTTGTTGTCTTTTATATGCTAATTGCTATTGATAAACTTTCAAGTATATTCAAATTTTTGTAATAAATGGATTTTTCACATTTAAAAAAACTGACCTTTTAATTTTTCTTTCCATAGGTCTCACATATTTTGGGTTAACAGAAGTCTACCTTTATGGGGCTTACAGGTTATGTACAATTCTGTTTTATTCCTCTATTTCTGAATTTATTAATATTTCATAGAGATAACCAGTTGGGAAGTGAACTGTTGATGTTCAAGTTGAGTTTGCCTTTATGGCTAATTTTAATGCACATGATAGGCTCACATTTTGACTTATTTCTTCTTGTTTTCCTGAGCCTTGCATTCTAACTTTCGAGATTCTTTTCCTTGCAATCTGGATTAGACTTCAGAGAATGCTGGAAAATTAAAATAGGTAAATAAACAAAAAAGCCAAGAAATGTCTCAACCTTCCATGTCTCCCAAACTTCTTTCCATGACTCATTTATGTAACTCCTTTCAGATCAGTCAAGCACCACAATTGTGGGTACTTTTTTTTTTTTCTAGAGGAACATGGAAGAATCTAAATAAACGAATGTATAAACTTAGAAGGCCAATGAAGTCTTAAGAAAATAAGACAATAGACAAGAGGAAAGTCTGTCTGAATTATAGACCTGGGTTTCTTGGCGTCAGCCGCCTAGCCTTAATTCCTGTTTCTATCATTCTTGGTGAACATAATTGTTTTGATAAGGTCCTGTCACTTCTCCTTATATTTATGTGCTATAGGTAATTTTTTAACTTTATGTTATTTCTTAAAAGTGCAAATTAAATGGAAAACAGGATCACTAACATAAAGAAGACTTGGCAGTTGCAGGAAAAAACTTTATGATTCATTTTGCCTGCGTTCACTTTTAGTAGTTCTGTCTAGATCAGGAGTTTGATGGCCTAAAAAGCCATGCTGATTCTTTTCACATAAGGTATGGTAGTAAATGATTTTGAAAATGTAGTATGATTGTGCCTACAACTAAAAATTTCTATGTACACTTCAATTAAGTGAATTTAATTACATTGATTTACACTAACTACTGTTGCAAATGTCAATTGGTATACAAATAATCCTTCCCAAATACCTTCCTCAATGTTAGATGTTCATTAAAATATAGTCTTATGGTCTCTCATGTAAATCCTCTATCATTCTTTAATAAAAATTTAGAATGAATTAATATTTCAAAGAGTCCTATAGTTTCCTAAAATTGCTTTTACTTAAATTTTATTCTGAGTAGTACTTAACATAGCATGTTAAAATTTTCTAGAACTCATGTAGCAATATGCTATTAGAAAATAGCATAGATAATAAAGATAAAAGATTTGTGGAGAAAATAAAAATATTCTTAGCTTCCTATTATAAATATGACCAGCTGCATGAATGCTTGGATAGATTTTTACTTGTATTGCTGGACATTCATCTGTTTTCATTGTGCTAAAATTTGCTGTTCACATAAATTCAAAAGTTTCATTTTAGTAGAAAACAACTTTAAAACCCTAATAAACATCATTTCTGATTATAAAGTGTCTTAAACCTTAGTTAGCAAGAAGTATAGTTGTTATTTGAATAATTTCCTGTTTGTGCTTGCATATTTCATTCTACTGTCCATTTCACACTAATGAGAAGGCAGGATATGTATTTCCGTGGGAGAATACTTGCTTAGAATGTGAGAGGTCTGGGGTTCAATTCCTCAGCATCACAAAGGGAAAACACTTGTAATTAGTTCACTTATGTAATAAATGAAACATTACTGAAGAAAAATTTATCTATTTCTCTACCTATTTTTCTGCTTCAATGTGTCCTGAAACTAACAGTAACAATTGCATATACTTCTGAGCAAGCAGAGAAAGACCCTTGTCTCAAATGACACAAAACCAGCATTTCCAACCAGAAAAGCACAATTGGTCACAGAATTGTTATGTAACCTCAAAATATCCTACATGGCTGAAATAGCCAAATTTTAGTATATTCAAGGATGTTGGCATTACATATTGCCTGAAGTAGACAAAATGATTCAATACACTCAGTTTGAACCTTGTATTTGGCTTTCTGAAGGGAAATGCTGATTTAAGCAGTGATGTTGGGAAAAACAGTTGTGCGTGATCTTAATTTTTTTTTTTTTTTTTTTTTTTTCGAGACAGGGTTTCTCTGTGTAGCTTTGCGCTTTTCCTGGAACTCACTTGGTAGCCCAGGCTGGCCTCGAACTCACAGAGATCCGCCTGGCTCTGCCTCCTGAGTGCTGGGATTAAAGGCGTGCGCCACCACCGCCCGGCTTTGATCCTAATTTTTATGTCTTGTTGGAGACCAGCCCCCACCATTATTTTACCTCAGGGACTCTTGAGGATTGAGAGATAAGAGAGTGAGAAGTAAAGAGGGGAGAGAAAACACAGGATAGACTTGGGTGGGCCTGGATCCTTATCCACTGGCCCAGAACTTTATTCCAAAGGTCTATTTATATAATGCCAAGGGCAGGGGCAAAAGACTCTCCCTTTGCTAGTCACAGTCAAGTGTAGACCCTTACAAACACCTAATACTCAGGCCTGTGGTCCAATCAACCTCCCATGCAGTCTTGCTGGGTACAGCCACTAGAAAACCTAGTGGGCTACCACAATGAATCTTGCCCACTCTAGTCAGCTTGAATATTTAACTCTGATATTTATATTCAGGACATTGAATTAATAATATTCATTCAGAATATGTGAAATTGCCAGGTGTGGTGGTGCACGTCTTTAATCCCAGCACTTGGGAAGCAGAGACAGGTGATCTCTGTGAGTTTGAGGACAGGATAGCCTGGTTTACAGAGTGAATTCCAGGAGTGCCAGGGCTGTTACACAGAAAAACCCTGTCTCAAAAAAAAAAAAGAAAAAAAAAAGAATTTGAAATTATAAAAGCTAAGCTGTAATATATGAGGTAGTATAATATTGTGTGCATCTCTTCACCTGCTGATTGAAATTTAAGTAATAGTACCACTTAAATTATGTGTATATATGTGTATCTCTCTCTCTATATTATGTGTATATATATCATGTACAGCTATGTATACATTCTCACATACTTGTTTACAGTTACTAGCACGTTGTGAAAACATATTTTATTTACTTTGCATTTTCTCATTAGGTTACAATTTGTTTTTAGGTCTCAGTGGCATTGATCAGTCTATTTGAAACAATACTCCTTGGTTATCTCAGTTATAAGGTAAGCTAGTCTAATTAGTTTTCTGCTGTAGAACTCACTGCTGGCATTTACCAAGTTTTCTTCTTTTTATAATTCATACTTGGGGATAAGGCAGGCTCTTCTTAAACCGCTTTAATTATTCAGAGCCTCTCTAGTATGTGATAAAAAAAACTATAGTAATATGGTTGGATTTTCCTTGGTGTCTTAGAAGTACTTCACTAATTCCTGTGTGTTTACTTACCCATTATAGGCATGCTTCTATTGAGGCAGTGGAATGATACTCATTTTTATTGTTCTCAATCTCTTTTCTTAATCTGTTAAAAACATTAGAAAACAATTGTGTCTTTTAGGAGTTATTTTAATAAATTATTTTAATTACTGGTGCAGTTCTGTTTGGTTAACACAGTTTTTCAAGTATTTATGAAGTGCTCCCATTTAAGGAACTCTACACTTCATGGCCCTTTTCTCAATAGGTTTACAATTTTTAAAAAATGGGGTGATGGGGAAACTATACAAATTAGTGAAATATAAATCAGAAAGCAGGAAGTAGTGTTTGACAGGTATAAATAAATATGATGGGTGCAGGAAAAGAAAGAATGTTTCTTAGGATAAAAAGAAGTACCTTAGTGATAAGCAGAGTCCTTTATGAATGACTTTAACAAGGCTATGTGAAAAGACAGGGTCATTGGGGTAGGCAAATTAGCAAAGGAGTAAATAAAAGAATATGTATATGAAATGGAGGATGATAGATGACTACATTTGGTTAAAATATTGATACCTTGTATGGCAATATAGGATGGGAAATTGTCAGAACCTCTGGGTAACACAACTCCACAACACATCTCATAGTAAAGACCATGTGTTCTAGTGACAAATGATACAGTATGTAGAGAAAATCAGTGATGAGGCTGGGCATGGTTATGCACCACTGTAATTACAGGCTTTGGAGATAAAAATAGAAGGAACCAGAAATCAAGGCCAACCTCAACTATGTAGCAAGCCGGAAATTAGCCTGAGCTTCATGAGGCTCTTAAGAAAAAAAAGAAAAACAAACAAAAAAATGAAACAAAACAAAACAAAACAAAAAACCCAGCTCATCTAACCAAAAAGACAAACAGAAAAAAACCCAAACTAATAAAAATGGAGAATTAGGCTTGGTCAAATAAATTGTTGTAGCTGATGAAGGATTATGAAAGCAGAAGATAAATAAATGATGAGCTGATTGGTTTTGGTTGATGAAGAAAAGGAAATTAAAATGACATTTTTAAGTTTTTCTGGATTGAGATGACTAGAAACAATGTAGGAGGACTAATAGAATTATAATATAAAGAAAAAAATCAAGGTAGAATCTGGGTAGAGCAGAATTGTTTTTGGAAATTGTGACATGGTGGTGGACAGAGAGTCATGATATGAAAACACCTGAGAGTGAGGATTAAGATCTTCTAGAAGATTCATTAAAACTCAATGTTCATGTTCACGGAAATGATAAAGGGAGTCCAGGAATTCTCACGGAAAAGAATCAGCATCAAAGTAGAAGCCAAGGATTTGAGGGGTATAGCTGATCACCTACAGGTTTTAGAGAGAATATACAGCAATTGGAAGACAGAAAAGAAGTGGAGGCAGAAAGTACTACTTGTCCTTAGTTCACACATAGTGACATAAGAATACAAGGTTCTAATTCTGGAAGAATTGTTGATACTATGTATTTCCTAATTTCCAAGATTAAACTACTTTTCAGTCCTAAATTTTGATCGAGTAGTATTTGCAAACTCAATCAACATTTCTTCTAGGTCTATTTTATTTCTATTTAATTTTTCATTAGTCCTATCTAAAATACCTAGAAAACAGTATCAATTTCTGTGATGGCAAATCTAATGAATAAGCATGTATGAAAATAAATTAATAAGCATAAGAACATGGAGAGTTTAAAAACACATTGTGAGAACCAAGCTGTTAGAAATGTCTAAGCAGGATCAACATTGTGAGAGAGTATGTGAACTATGAAAAATGCCTGAGGTTTCTGAAAGAGGCAGTGAGTTCCTTTTTGGCTTCAGAAATCTGTCTTAATGGACACCATTGAGAATAAAATATGTTTAATCTAGAAAGCTGGTTTACTGGGTTAGGAATTTACTAATAGGATTGAGGGACTCAGAGATGATGGAGGCTCTCTGCATTGCTTAAAGAGAGAAAATACAGGGAGAATGAAGAATGATGGAAGAAGAAATCTCATAGAAAGTAATGAGAAGCCAGACAAAGAAACTGGGATTTAGACACCAACTGGGATGAGGTTCCATTCTCATACAAGAATATGGAAGACGAGGGGTGATGAAGTCACATATATTTACATTACTTGGAAAGTCCTAATCCAGTGATATTCTGTATTGACGGAGGGATAGACTTTTAATAATCTGTGTCTCCTGGCTGAGAATATGTACTATAAGTTTGTCCTGATGAGTATATGTCTCTAGATTCTCAATTACCTAAAGTGAAAAATTGAAAAGCTAAGATTGTCTTTAAAATTGTTTAATCTTCAGCCGTGTAATGAATGTTGAATGTAAGGCATAGAAGACTTACATCTAAGTAGGCATGTGGGTGTTTTGGATATATCAGTCATGTCTCTTTCACTTGTGCATGCTTATTTGAAGAGACATAACATAGCCAGATATTAATATTCATTTGTAAATGTATTTCCTCCAAATTCTAACGGAAGGTAATAGGAAAAAAAAATTTTTTTCTGCTTTGCTAAAAGGACTCCCAGCTCTGATTGAAGAAGTCATTTAAAATATACAAAGAGATTCAGGATAACTTTCCATTGCAATTATATGATGATGGCATTCATAATTAATTACTTCCTATCATTGACAAAATGAGAGCAGAACATTACAAGGCTTAGAAGACAGGGCTTGATGATATATAATATTTCTATTCTGACCTCCATAAACTTTAATGGCTTAGCTAGAAGAGAAATAGATGTTAAAGTCCAAAAAGTTACAAAGGAAATAGAAAAGATAAAAATGAATTTGTGACAGTAGAATAAATTTCTATTAACTATCTTCTTTTCCTCTCATAAATTTAGTCAAATTCATGAACTCTTTTGACCTAGCCAGTACAGTGTTGGGTAACTTCTTTTCAATAAATAAATTAAATAACTGGTAATAATTTATGGCCTATAAATAAGAATTTAAAATCTGCTTCTTTCTACAAACTAGGATTTTTAAAAAGTAGAAGACAGGTTTGCAAAAAATGGTATTTAATTGCATTATAAATTCTGTCTATATTTAACATTGTTAAATTCCAGAGATCTGAGATTTCAATGTGAATAGACACTAAACATATATTTCTTCCATGTATTTGTACAAATACATTGATATTTATGTATTTAATATTTAAAAATACAATATTAAAAAGCATTTAAGCCCCCCGACATCAAACATTCTATAATGAGAATGAACTGAGTTTTAACAACTACAATAGTTTAATCTCTCATGGAGACCGAGAACAAAACTTTAAAGTACATGTGGAAATTAGCACATAATGAATTACAAATCCATGGCATAATGAACATTATTTTCCCTTATTTAGATGTGTAGGTCTGTGCTCATGTATTCCTTCCATTCATGTTCATAACTGCTTGGCAAAACACTCACAGTAATTACCTAACACTAAAGTTCTTATTCTTCTGGCACCATAACTACCCTCTAAGTCTTTATCAACTGCTTTTAAAATAGAACTCTATTTATACATACATATTCATTAAATCAAAGGAAAAGGAAACAAACATCAGCATGATTTCCAAAGCTCTACAAATAAACTTCATCACACCTAGAAGCTTTTGTTAAGTCTATGATTACTTGTTCCATAATTACTCTAAAAATGTATTATTTCTGAGAAATATAGCAACTGAGTAACTTATCTGAAAAAAAAAAAAACTTGTATTTTCTAGATGCTTTCAAGCACATCTAAATACTATGGATTCTTTCCCATGCCTAGACATTTAAAATTTACATATTGCTAATCATGCATTTAATGCTATAAGCTTCATAATACTATTTGAAATCTATTCAAAGAAGATTAACTATCGGATTTTTTCATTATGTAAGTTAAGCATTCTTGCTTTTATCCCTTTTAAACAAAATGTTTAACTCACACACCTAAGGCTCAGGCAAGATTACAGAAGAGGGGGAGGAAAGATTTTAAGAGACAGAGGATTAGGGAATTTGCTGTGAGATTGTGTCTCCTAGTAACATCCACAACTATACCAGTAAACTCCTACCAACCAGACTGCCCATACATGAGCTGAACAAGGGTGAGACCCAACCAGATGTGGAAAAGACCATAAGGCTTCAACCCTTCACAAAGAATGACAGGCAACTGAGGAAAACTGGGATTGGCAGAGGTGGTCCTCCCCAGAGAAGAGCACTCTAATTGGTTGTCCAGTGCCAATCAGCTCTGAAAACATACATTCAAAAGTAATATTATATGGACCCATCAGGTTATATTAAGGAGTATATCTGTGTATATAAACCCTTACGTATTTGCAGTAACAACAAATGAAAAAGGAGGTCATGAATTTGAAGGAGAGTGGGGGAGGGTTACATGAGAGGGTTTAGAGGGAAGAAAAAGAGGGGAAAAATGTAATTAATATACAATCTCAAAAAAACCCACAAGGAATAATATATTTATATATAATTCTTAGGTTCAAACTGGGCTTTAGAACACCTAGGTTGCCATATTTCTGCAATTTTTATAATAAGTGCCTTTTGGAAATCAATTTGGAATTGATTTCTGCTTTCCTTGGTGATAATATCTAGTACATTTTCTGTCATGCATTTTGTTACAGTTTAAAGACTGGCATGCCCATGGTAACTGAAATGGCTGGATTAAGGTTTACTTACATTTTATTGAATTCTGCCAATAAGAGTAACCTAGCATCACACAAATAGAATTGATAGAATGTTATCTCTTAGAAGGAGCAAACATTTTTTGTTTGTATTATGAAGGGTAAATTAAGTGAAATAATTGTTTGATATGACTTTGAGAGCCACTTTACTTGTCTTTGAATATTGTTTATAGTTCAACTGCATATTGGCATTCTGTCAATGCATGCTCTGTTTTGTCATCATAATTTAATTTTGTACTGTGGATTCTTATGCTGTAGGTCCCCGGGGAATTCCTAATGGCCAGTGAAACTCATGGACCCTTTCTATATTTATTTTAATAACTATTTTAGGGAAGATAATTTATGAATGCATCACTTAGTTCAGAAGATAACTTGAGACCTAGGAATTAAGCAAACTGAATATCACTGAAAATATATGTGTTTATTTTTAGCTGTAAACACATTATTCCTCTATACAGTTTGACCATGGAAATTAGTCCTAAGTGGGAAGTTCATTCAGTTGCTGTAGCACACACACACACACACACACACACACACACACACACACACACACACACACACAGAATCAGCCATGGTGTGGTCAGCATAATGTAATCACAGTCTTTATTTAGGAACTTCCTCCTTTGTGGCACTTGTGTGGCAACCACCAGATCACAGCGTCTTGAGCTGTGTTTCTGTAAAATCACTTTGTGTTCTTTGAAATCTATTCTAGTGTGCTAGCTGTATCCAAACCTTGTGTTTGGACCATGTCTTTCCTAGAGTGACTGATGTCAGGATGACTCGGAAAGATAAAGCAAAATGAAACAAAGGAACAATCAAACTCCTCAGAGTAGCTTAGTATGTACAATGAAGTCAGGAAGGGAGACCACTTGAAGACTTGGATACAAAGGCACCCACCATGGCACATTTTATGCATCAAAATTACTTGGGAGCTGAAATGGCTTTTAAAATAAGGGTAGAAGGCTAGAGAGATGCCTCAGTGGTTAAGAGTGCTTGTTGCTCTGCCAGAGGCCATCAGTTTGCTTCCCTTTACTCAAGTCGGGGGTCCACAAAAATCTCTGTAACCCCAACTCTAGAAAAATCTAATGCCTCTGTTCTCTTGGGGTACCATATTCAGGTGTAAATACCCACATACTGGCACACATACTTACTTGTAATTAAAACTAAATTAAAAAAATAAGGATAGAGAACTCAATATACACCAATTGAAATAGTGTCTTGTACATTATAATAGGACGTTCATTTGTTAAAGTGTGTGAAGAGTGGATGAGTATTAATGTGAGTGGAGTGAAGGAATACTGGATTGATATATTGGCAACATTGGTGATATAATGCAGTTATAGATTGTATAGGTAAATTCCTGTGGAGCAGGAATGGATGAGCTAATTAGGATGTTTGACTAGATGAGAGAGGGAAAACAAAGCAAAGCATGAACTAGAAAAATTTCATGATCTATTTGCAAATCTTTTTGTCTTTTTGATGCATTACATTTGTGTGGTATGGGAAAGCGTGGTGTAAGAGGATGTTCAAGGATACTTGATTTGTGTTACTGGGAGAGAGCTCAATCAGGAGCAAGACATAAATTTGGCTTTCAGACATATTGCATTTATGATTTCAAGACCTCAATATGGAATAGTGGATTAAATATTTGACCTGAGTCAGAATTTCAAATGTGGGGTATTGATCTGGACAATAGATAAACTGGTTGGAAGTCACAGGTTATTGATGATTGTAAATTGTAGCTAAAGCATAGATAAAAGTCCTTAGAATTACATACAGATAGACACTTTTGAAATCTTCTGTTTAAATTAGTTTCCATGTTTAGTGATTTGTATTTACCTACATTTGTGGAAGTTGCCAATTATAAATTTCTTTCAAAGGTTTTCAATATAGATTATTAACAAGGAATATATTTCAGTTAAAATAAAACATTACATTCAAGGAAAGGAAGGTGTGAAATAATCATTAGGAATTCATTTATTCATTTGTATATTTACTTTAGTCCTAGTAGGTATATAAATAAGAACAATCCATGTTACAAACTCTTGTGTGGGAGTAAGGCATATCATCCAGAGGGAGAAATGTGAGCAAAGTTTCAGAAGCATAAAAAGCTTGGAAGGTCCAGGGAACTCTAAAATTTAATATGGATGAATCTGTGGGTGATTTTAAAATGGAGAGAGGAGCAGTCTAACTACAGGCTAAACTAGCAGCCAGAGTTAAAATCATGAATCTTCATGTAATATAACTGTGGACTTGGATTTCATTCTCTAGACAACAAGAACACAGAAATTTAGAAAGAAACTTGTTCCCCAATATGAAAGATAATTCAGAAAGAAACAAGGCAAATCAGGTGCCAGTTGTAAGACATCTTTAATGATTTAAGTAAAAATCATTTAAAAAAATCATATGTTAAACTGAGCAGAATGTCAGGAGACATTACTATGAACTGAATTTGTCCAATGCATCACAGGGACTGGGAAAATGAGTCATAATCATGGATGTACTGATAGGAACAATATTATCCTGTAAACTAAAAAGTAACCTGACATCACTAAACTCAGTTAAAACTGGCCATTTGGAGAAATCTGAGTGTCTCGGAAAGTCTGGTCATCCTATACTTCTCCAAATCCATGCTCTCCCCGCTGCTCCATGCTGGTTGGATGGAATGAGCAGTTGATGCATAATTTGGAAATTTTCTTGCAAGAGCATGGATACCCTCTTTCAGGACACCCACATCATGGGGCTCTCCCCCACTTCCGTTTCCACTCTGTTTGTTGCCAACTGCCCTGGGAGCCCAGAGCAGAACAAAGCCAAGAGGGAATGTGGTCAGTGTCTGCACAGCAGTCTGGTGTGTCATACTTTGGAATGACTAGGCAAACTCTTCCTCCTTCTCTGTGAGAGCTTCTGTGGTCTTGCTGGGGCCTTTGGCTGAAGATCCCACATGCAGTGCCTCAGGCTAGCTTCTTCGCAGGGTCAGATAAAGATCTCAGGCTCCTGAGGTCCCTATCTGTTCCAGTCCCCTGTCACCTCAGGCACACACTTCTTGAGGGAAAACCACTTAAGAAGAGATCAGTTTCCCTTTCTTATTTTCATATCAAATTTGCTCCCAAAAAATTATTGACATAATATAAGCGATTGTGGGTTGTTCTTAGCCTGTCTCTCATTTTTTTTTTCTTTCCTTATTTTTTCCTCATGTGTTAGGCATGGGCTAAATATAGCTTCTAGTCTGCATGAAGCTACGTGATTCCTCTGAGTCCTTTTCACTTAGCTTGAAGTGAAGAGAAAGGCATCCTTTCACTCATAACATTTCTTTCCAGAAAAGATCTCTGTGTGCTCCCATCCCCCACGGGCTCCCTCCCTTACCACATTGGCTGTAACAGGAGGGAGGGTTAGGAGCTAATATGACAAACATTTTTAGCACCTTAGCACCTAGAAAATAGATGATCTAGCACAATGCCTTTGGGGTAGGGACATACCTATACACTGCAATATACTGAGCCATTGCAACCTCAAGAAATATTGAAAACTTCTCATTTATACCTAATGTTATATGATAATTGGAAAATGTGGGCAATCCAGATTTCTAATTGCTTTTCCAATTCATGGATCTCTTTATATCTTAAAACGTTTGAGGACATTCTTAGGATTTGCCATTCAATATTGTATTGGTCTCTAAGGCTGGTATTTCACAAAGGAAGAGGTGGCTCTGTCATCCAGTTCTGAAGTTTAAAAGTCCTTTATGAGGTAGTTTGATGTATTTGACTTTTTCAAGGACCATGTGTTGGCTCATGTTACAGTAAGGAAGTGTGCATTGGAGAGTGTAAGAGGTCAGACAGGAAGCCAGGGGTGGTCACATGCCAGGGTTGCTCTGATTGTGAAAATCTTCCCCTGCTGGAACTCACTGGAATCCCACAAACACAATATTGATCCCCTGCAAAGGTTACCCCCCTTACCAGGAGCCTTAGACTCATTTCTCCCATTAAGTCTCTATACAGAGGATCGAGCTTTTAGTACATGGCACATACAGACCATACCCAAATGTTAAATATCAAGGTCAACTTCATGGGCATGCCATCCGTGTAATGACAAAAGGTTCCACAACTGCAAGATCTCTGTGACTGTTTTAATGCTCTCATAGCTTCCCTTGAAATTGTTAAGAGGCCCCATATATTCATTATTCTCTGGGCCCCGTAAATTATGTACTCAGTCCCGATTAAATTCACATTACAGACTAGGAGATTAGAATATATATGATTCATTAAACTTAAAAAAAAATACCAGTTGAATGTAACAAACAAGCGTGATTTACAAAGGACGTAAGCTGAATTACAGTGTGCTAGTATAGCCATGATCGTGGAAACAAATTGTGTCAGTTTATCGTAAGGTCCTGTTAATGCACTTTATTTACTAGTAATTTCTTTTAGGGTGTATTATAGGATTCAAATGTTATATACACTCTGCCTGGTCTACTTTGGCTATTTACTTTAGTTCTAACATTACAAAACCAAAGAACATAATTCTGCTTAAAATTAATTTAAAAACTATTACTGCATTCATATACAGATCCAATATTCTGTTAATAAAAGCATTGGCATTACTAGAGAAATTCTGAGTCCTAGTACTTCTCTAACTTTTGCTTTTATTCAATATTTATTTGTAGGGAAATATCTGGGAACAGATTTTAAGAATCCCATTCATCTTGGAAATAATCAATGCGGTCCCCTTCATTATCTCAGTAAGTCTAAGCTTCTTAAAGAGTGTTATTTGTCATTAGATTTTAATAAATTCTCTAAGTATAAAAACTTCTACATAATATAAGAGACATGGATTCAGACTTTGAGTAGAATCTGGCTCCTTAAAGAGAATAAAGTCTGGATGATAACTGAATTGCATAATTAAATGAAATCTAGTAAGTTTCAGTACAACAGCAAAGGGAAACCTTTTAAACAATTATACAGTGTATGTAGAGGTCTCATTTGAATAGATATTAGTATTATTTAAAGATCCTCAAAATTACATTATTTATACTGTGGAATTTTCAAAATAGAAACTAATAGTATGAAATATTTACCACAATTCTCATACTGAGAGCATGCTCATTTCTAGGGAGCATGCTCAGGCTCATTTCTAATTTGTTTATAGAATTTGTCCGCTTCAGTTCCTCATTAGTAGGAATGTGAATCAGAGCCACATAGCCAGCTCCTCCTCAATGTTCTGAATTTACCCTCCTGCAAAAACAATCCTATGCTACAGTCACTCTGCTCCACACATATGTAACCCTGAGTATGCCATTCGTAAGAGTAGGTTCTAATATCATTTTGATATAGCAATGATTATTGGAATTAGAACTGTTTGGACTTTATTTGGTGATAAAAGAAAGATAAGTAGGTATTATCTGGAGCTGCTCCTCACTTGCATTTTAATTTGAGTGACTTATCTACAGAGAGAGTTTGAACTAGATTAAATGACAAGCTTTCTAAATATAAGTCCAAATGAATGCAGCTTCTCAACATCATTTAAGTGGTTGAATTGGAAGACAGTGATACGTTTCAAAAGACTCCTCTTGTACCTCTTTACCACCTGAGGTGGAGGAACAGCAAAGTAAAAACCACATTCTGAGATTTAATAATAGATTCAGCATGGTTACGTCTGACATCTGCTGAAGCCTCTTACTTTGTGCTTCAGTACTAATTTCTCCAAGAAAGATTTCAGCAATGAGTGAAAGACCATCCATTAGTGTTGATTTTAAAGGATTTGGCACTGTTTTACATCTTTTCTTTCTTTCTTTTTAAACTTTTATTCTGTTTTATGTTTCCTTTTAATCCTCTAGATACAATTTCTTGCTATAAGATTAAAGTTGAGTTTTCACTTATTTTTCAGATATTCTGGCCTACCTTAAGGAATCTATTTGTTCCAGTTTTTCTAAACTGTTGGCTTGCCAAACATGCCTTGGAAAATATGATTGTAAGTAATAAAAGTAAAGTTCAAAACAAAAATATTTTTCAAGCACCCACTATGTCTTACTTATTTTCAATGTTTCACTAGAAGCAGAAGATTATTTGGCTTTTAGTTTATTCCTTTGCCGTTGCATCAACCCCTATAAATTTACATAACACAGAATTTGTTCAATTTCAAGGTTATTGAAATTTTAAATGTGTTAATTTTAAAACTTTTACTGTAATTAACTGTCTCAAAATAGTTTTATTTAAATGTTTAGTGGTAAACTACTGCTAAGTAATTAATGTACTATATAGATTACATAATTAAATAGTACATCATGGTTAATAAAAAGTAAGTGATTAATCTACTATATCCTAATAAGAATGAAAATCTGTAAAATGCTTGTGTTGCGTTCCCTAGGTATTGAAGGGTTCGGTTACAGATAAAGAAAATGGTTCAGGCTTTTTGAAGTTATCAATCCAGCACCTAACCGCTTTTTACACAGGTCCAAATGTCTGAACAATCCCTCTGAAGAGGAGCACTCTTCATTTTTAAGGCTACCTGTTTATGCATATGTAGTTGATAGTTTACAAGCCTTAGTTTTTATGGCTTAGGGATGTTTTTGTCTATTATTAATGGTGAATAATTTCAAGTTTGGTAAAAATGTGGGGGTTTGTGAGGCCCTTTCAGAATGAGTAGCTCCTCTTTTGTGATCGTAGATTCAGTGGTGTTGAGCTGAGTGGCAGATCTAGTCCCCAGAGCTGATGGAAAAAGACATGCAAAATTCACAGCTGTGCTGTAGTCGTCTTCCACATCTAAAGTTGACGTTCTGCTCTTTGGAAAGAATTATTTGTCCCTATGACCTGAAAGTGCTCACCACAGGTTTTCATTACTTACAAGCAAGTTGGAAGGCATTCATTAATTAGGCATTCTTTATTCAAGTGCTAATGTGTGTCTGGAATAAGGCACTTTGCTGTGACCAATATCTGATGAAAAGCAACTCAAGGAAGGAAAGATTTATTTGGTTTCCTATTCCAAGGACTATGGTGCACCACAGAAGGGAAGGCATTGTATCGCAACAGGGGAGGCATTTTAGCAGCAGCAAGGAGTGCTGCTGGTCACGTCCTGTTTTCGAGTCAGAAAGCAAGAAAGTGTTTAGGAAGTGGAACCAGACATTAAAATCCCAAGGGTTACAGCAAGGCTGCACTTCCCAAAGTTCTCATAACCCTCCTAAACACTGCCACCTGCTGATATCCAAGTGTTCAAACACAGGCGTCTTTGGGGGCATTTTACATTCAAACCACAACAGTCTGTCTTTGGGCCCACATAGGCCCATGACCTCCTCGTAAGGTCAAATGTATTTGTTCCCATTTCAAAAGCCCCTATTTGTTTTATAGCTCCCACACAGCTCAAAGTCCAAGCACTTCTGAATTCTGAAGCAATTTCTCAACTGCGAGCCCCTAAAAAATGTTAGCCATTTCTAATATGCCCTGTCAAATAAGTATTTCCCAAAGAATTATGGCCATAGAGAAGAAATACTTACCAAAATAAGACCAAGCCTAGCATGGAAAACGTGAAATCCTGAAGCTTTGTTTCCAACACCTAAGGCTTGTGCTGTAAATAGCTCAGCTCAAGTAATAACACTGATATTAATGGCTGCTACCTGTAGCACACATAGCCTCTCTCCTCTCTCTTTAGCTGGTCATTACAAGTCTACAGCTTTCCTTAGCAGACATCCCAGGGTATGGCTGTCTCTTATATTGTCATTTCTCCACTGCAATCTAGATTTCACCGTTATAAGCTTTCTTCAGTGGCCTCTCATGGCCTCCTTGCAAAGACTCCATTCCTGCCATGCGTTTCCTGGCCTCAGTTGCCCTTTAAAATTGGGGTTTTTAAATCTTGCATCTTTCATGCTTGTAAAACCACTACTATTCAATGAGATTGCCAATTTTTGCCTTCTCTAGGCTGGGAAGGCAGCTGCTTTGTGTGCTGACCCTAGTGAGAGCACTTGTCTGCTCTTTATGGTGCTAATCTGTTTAGCAGTTACAGCTGTTCTTCAGCACCCTTGCCTTCAACTTGAAGTTCATTTATTCTACCGTCAAATGACATATTAGAAAGAATACATCTTTCTGCTCCAGATGTTGCTCTTTCTCAATGAAACCTATATGAGAAGAGTCGATAGGAGCAGTGTCACAGCCTGAATATAATCCTGTCTTGAACTTTCCTATGCTAAGCATATTGGTTTATTGAAAACTCAGCCTCACTAAAGTTATCGGGGCATAGGCAACATGCTTCTAGATTTCTTTTCAGAATACCACACCAATGGCCTTCAGCCCTGTTCTCTATAGAGTTCTTGATCTCCTCTGAAGTCTTGTGAGCTGAGCCTCTGTTCTTCCACACTGCTACCAGAAAAGCCCATTAAGTTCTGCTTAAAATATTCTGAAAATTCTTAGGCCCAGAATTTAAAGCTCTCCCACAATATGTTTTCAAACTAGCATAAGGGAATAATATCTACATTATCTGCTTTATCACAACAACAAACCCACTTCGGAGTACTTATTTTTTTTTCTGCTTCTCTTGTTGTTACTGTGACCAAACACCTGAAAAAAATTAATGAAGAAAGGTTTTATTTGGCTCATGGTTCCAGAGGCAATCATGGTAGAGAAGCTATGGCAGGCCAAAATATACTAGTCACATTGTTTTTGTAGTTAGTAAGTAAGGAGTCAGCAGGAAATGTGATTGAGCTATAAGTCTCAGAGTCTTCGGTGATCGATTTTGTCAGGAAGGATATATATTCTAAGGATTCCACTACTGGGCTGGTCAGATTATCTGTGGGTGAAGAGTACTACCACCAAGCTTGAGAACTTGAGTTCTGTTCACATGGTTGGAGGAGAGACTGAACTGCAATTGTCCTCCAACTTTCACACAAGGTCCATGATACCCACATGCGCTCATAGAGGGTCCATGGTATCTACATGCACACACACACACACACACACACACACACCCACTCTCACACACACTCACACACACATATATATCCCCTTCACACACACAGGATATGAATTTTAAATACAAGAATAAGGTGTTTACAACTTTTGAAATTAGTATACCAGTTGGGGACTGAGTGTTGAAACACATGAGTCTATGGAGACATTTTACTTTAAAGCCACAGCTGACCTACTGAATATATATACTGGGCACTTTAATTAACATCTGATTTAATTTCTGTGCTATTGTCTTCATCTTAAAAAAATAAAAGTAATCTAGTTGTAAACTTTTTGTGAACATAAAGTGTAATCACACAAACACACACATATGACATGTAAGATACTATATCTGGTGTGTGCAAGGTTTTGTAATGTTGATTGCATTTCATGGAAAATTACTCTTGTTAGTATTAACACTTGTTTTTCATTTAAATGACCTTTAAGCAGGCATTATATCAAAAGCTTTGGCCAAAGAATTATTAGAATAACATTTGAGCATTTACAGCAGATGAGTGTTTCTAACTACTTATGTGAAGTAACCCACGATTCCCAGGAAAGCACAGGGCCAATGGGAGGGAAGTGTGGGCGAACATGGCCTGTGGAGTGCCTCCTGCTGTCTTCCTGGCCCCAAAGAATTACCTTTTGACTGAATCAATTGCTAATGAAAAAATGCACCCAGAATCAAATAAACCTCTGTGAGTTGCTGTATACTTAGCAACCCCTCCAAGACAGGAACTATTAGTCAGTATTCAAGAGAGACTGTTTACAATATTAGTTCAGGACTCACAGCCCATTGCTGTTCTGTACTTAGCTTTTCCAGCTCCCACTGAATGTCGAGTCCTAGATTATTTTTCTGATCATTAGCTCATCTGCTCTGAGAAGCTAAAGAGTAAGAGATGACATTCGGGCCAGTAAACTCTGTTATTTGTTTTCATAACATTTATGGCTTAATGCACTACCGAAAACTAAAATAATGAACTGAGATCATTTTCTTAGTGACATTTATTTTCTCATGCTCCCCTGATTATGAGATGGATAAAAGTGAATCATTAAAAGTTTGAGACTAACAGAAAATTGTGAATAAAATGTAAAAAATTCTGGCATTTGAATTCAATATTTTTAATTATTTCCATACTTTATTTGATACATGCACACAAGTCATATTTGAAATTAACTAATTCAATTTTTTATTTGAAATTGTCACATACTGCTAAGTAGTGGGTAGAGTGCTATATTATTAAATACTTCATTGTAACAATATTTAATTGATTTTCTTAAACTATCATTTAGACACACCATTTTTAACTATTTTCAATTGCATATTTTTATTTCAACAGTGACAATTTATTTTATATAAAAAGCAAAATTTTCCAATATGCAGGCGCATGTGTAACTATTAGTGTTCATCTCTTAGGATTTTAAGTGATTAAAGTTTGAATTTTTTTTTCAGTAATTACTTATTTCATGAATGCACCAAATAAAAATGACATGCTTCAATATTTTCATCTGTGTTACCAGGTTGCTTCTAAAAAAATTATTGTCTGGGAAGTATTGCACATGTCTGTTCAACATGCACTCCTTCATTCCTACTTCTTTTAATATTAACACTACTGAAATCAATGTTAGTATTTCTTAATGGACAATCGTTTCTTCCTATGTTACAGGCTGCTCTAATTCATGTAATGGTTCATTAGTGAGTTTGAATTACAGTTCCAGTTTCCTTCCACTGCTCCATTCATTGATACATTATTTTCGTGAAATTTTGCACTTTTTTGTTTTCGTGGGATCATTACCGTTGGAAGAGGTGGTTGTTTGTTTTCTTTTTGGTTTTGTCTTTGAGATGGTCTGTTCTTATACAACCCAATCTGGTTTTGAACTCACAATTCCCCTTTTTTAGACTCTTGAGTACTGAGGGTATAGTCTGTACCATCGTAGTGAGCTTGGTATGTCTGGGAGTAATAAATGCAGCTTGTAATCTGTTTTCTGCAATGAAAGTGTGCTGAACTTTAGTGCTTTATTGGTATTCCTGTAGTCTGTCTTTGTAACAAGAATTGTATTGTAAGTTATGTCCAGATCCATGTAAAATAAAAATATACTCCTAAATTCATTTAAATCTACATATTACGCATTCAGAGGATACTTGATACTTAAACTCATGTATATTTAGTATTTATCAAAATTTAAAATATGCTTTTTATTATTCTAGAATGATCTTCATAGAGCCATTCAACGAACCCAGTCTGCAATGTTTAATCAAGTTTTGATTTTGATATCTACATTACTATGCCTTATCTTCACTTGGTAAGACCATGTATAGCAGCCCTCTTATTATTTCGTTTTATTTCAGTTTTTATGGGAAATTGTATTATAAATCATTTTCATCAATATTTAGCTAATATAAAGATACAATCACCATAATGCATAAAAAGTCTCCTATAGAAGTGAAATAAAATCTTTTTTAATCTTACAGACAAAACAAGTAATCACATGTATCATTTGATCTTGAGATTTACTGCAACTCTGACATTTTCTCGAAAGCTGTCCACAGTCAAATCACAAGGATTTCGCCTTCATGCTGTGGTTGTGAAACAACCATTTTTTTCCTTCAAATTATTGACATATAAGCAGCCACATCTCTCTGTTTCCTTCAGAGCAGAAACTTGTTTGAGGATATTGCCAATACCCATCACTCACCCATGCCACGTCTCTGTCTGTACAGTGTTTCAGTGTGGGACCTGGTGGAATGCAGTGGTGGGAGTCTTGCAATGTGAGGCCTGGCACTTTGACTTATTGTGTCCTCAAATTATTTTCTCTTTTGGAGGTCATACTTAACATTACAGTGTTTCAATGTGACATGGCATATTATGTGTTTGGATTCTGTGTCTCTTTTGCAAGAGAAAATATAGTCAAGATATGAGCAGAATAGTGTTTGCTTTACAGATATTATAGATTTTATTTGTACTTGTTTGTAACATGTTTGACCTATTTAGAATGAGAAAAAAATCTAATTCGGAAGTAGGAGCAATCAATGTATACACACACTGGTACATCTGCTAGATGCAAACATTAGTACAGATGTGTGAATGCAGACTTGGGTATATATAAGCTATTTTGTGCTAATAGTATGTGGCTAATACTAAATATACTTTATGTCTATTGCATTTTTTCTGGGCTTTAAAAGTAACATGATATATTTTATATTTAAACATAAAATTTGTACATAATGTTTTTAACCTTTCACAAAAAATTTATGATACCTATAATAAATATCTAACTACATAAATAAAATCCACAGAAATGCTAAAAGTAATTCAATCACACAATATTGAAAACTCCATTAAATTAAGTGATTTCTATTGCAATGTCGCTACAAATTCTTATTTGAAATATAATAACATTATTTTCAATAACAATTTTACCTTAAGGAATTTACAAAATTAAAACCTCAATGTGTAAATACTAAATTTTCTGATGTTGGATAATTGCTGAGAAAAATAAGATTAATGGTTTCTAGATACATTATAAAATGAATTTAGTGAAGAAATGTTTGTGTCTAGGGATTCTAGCTCCATTATACTGTAGCTGATGACTGCTTTATGAAGATAAAGATAAAAATATAGTTTGGGGCTATGTAGAAGTATATCAACTATTAATGAACATTTTGTGTTATAATCCTTCTCTGAATACCAAGGCCAGAAATACACACTCTTTGTCTTAAACAGTGTAGCTGTAGCAGAAATACAGGTGGGGATGGAGGGATGGCTCACCGCTTAAGGGTGCTGCTATACCAACACATGCTCCCCATCCCCTGGCAGCTCACAGACATTAGTAACTCTAGTTCCCCAGAATCTAGCACTTTCTTCTGACCTCCAGGGGCACTGTACACACGTAGTCTGTATACACACATGCAGACCAACACTTATACACATAATTTATTTAAAGTATACTTCTGGTGGTGGTGGTGGTGGTGGTGGTGGTGGTGGTGGTGGTGGTGGTGGTGGTGATGGTGTGTGTGCATGCATGCATGCATATTTATTATATTTTATATTACAACCCACAGCTTTAAAGCAGAAAATTTAATACATCTGTTATAATTTGAGCTTTGAACATTCAGGAAGTTATATTTAGATGCACTGGCTGTATTCTTAATAAAACTCACATCCTAAAATTACCTGATTTAGAAAGTAGCTATCTAGCTCTAAAACACATGTAGGCATCACAATTATTAACATTACAAAGAACTATTATTAAGCATCTGTCTATGAGGGACACATGCTCAGTGCCAAACTTAAATAAGCATTAAGCTGCTGACCCATTCTTTCCAGAAAATGTGCTGAAATGTTTTTCCTGTCATTGTAACGGAATTGGACTCATCTGTCCACACGCTGGCTCCCTACCCCTCTTCACCAATAATGCTCCCTTCAGAGACAGCTGGCCATTGTGATTCATCCTGCATCTTGGTAACAAAGCAGTTGCAAACTGGTACTTCCGGGAATCAACCGCATGACTTTAGCTCAATTATCAATAAATTCCAACCAATAATAAGTACTATAATTGATAATGCACTTGCCGTTTCTAATTTTACATGGATAGACTTATTTTGCAAGTCCTTGGCCACAAACTTTAATATTTTGTTTGAATTCCTCTGCATTTATACATTTTCTCATTTCATAGCTGTAACATAAAGATCTGCACAAATGCATATTTTCTGGTTGTCATCCAACGTGAAAAATTCGATATACTTTCTCAGTCTTTTTTCAGTAGGGAAAAATCCATTTATTTCTAAATGTGATCATGTAGGGCTAATAGCACATGGCCTTTTCTTCTGCACATATAAATGCTTATTTGAGTGATGTGTTCCTAACTTCTTGAGTTTTGCTGGCTTTGTTGTTAAATAAGCCCCTGGGAAGTGGACTGGTAGAGCCCGAGTACTGTAGTTCAAGGATATGTTACAACTCGATCCTGAGCTTCGTCACCATCATTCGATCTGCTTTAGTTTTGATATTTCATTTTCTTTTCCTTTATATCATAATCAATGCACAAAGGACATTTGTCTATAAAGCTAACAATTGTCTAACTACTCCTGGGATTATGTTGTGCTAGAAAAATATGGAAAACTTTACCCCAATTAAATTTTATGTATGTAGCAATCCAGATTTTAGGCACTGTGGTGGTTTGAATGAAAATGAACCCCAAAGGGAATGGCACTAGTAGGGGGTATAGCCTTGTTGGAATGGGTGTGGTTTTGTTAGCGGAAGTGCGTCACTGTGGAGGTGGGCTTTGCGGTCTCATATGTGCTCAAGTCACAGTGCCTGTTGCCTGTGAGTCAAGATGTAAGAACTCTTAGCCCCTTCATAGCACCATGTCTGCCTGCATGCTGCCTTGTTTCCCACTGTGATGATAATGGACTAAACTTCTGAACTGTAATTGAGCCACAACAGTTAAATGTGTTCTTTTTTTTAAGAGTTGCTGTTGTCATGGTGTCTCTTCACAGCAGTGGAAACCTAACTAAGACAGACTCCTAATTTTAGGAGTTAGGAAAGTTCACATATGTTTATGATACTATTACAACACATTACTTTAACTATAAAACCTAACTTCAAAATGAAATTCTGATTCAAAGACAGCAGTTTTGAAGTGTGATGACTGTGAATCATTTTAAACAAACAAATACTGAGAATAATAATTAACATGCCAAAATTTTTAATTTGTCCCCAAATTTTCATGGGCACTATATATAGTAGCACATTTAATCTTTTTTATGATGTATTGCTAACATTCCATTGCATCATAGTTTTTATGAAGAAATTGAAATGCGGAATAATTCAGGAATTTACGAAAAGAAGCAACTATGTTATTCTTTCTGAAATGCTTCTTGATTTACTGTGTGCTGTGTTAAGTCTTCTGTAAGAAAAACGGTCCCTTCAGAGCAATAAGGGTAAATATAGTTCTTTGTATTGTCATATGAAAATATAGTTTCTATAACAGTGCCCATAATTTTTTGCTTGTTTGTTTTCATTTTTTTTAGACAGGATTTCTCTGTGTGACAGGCCTGGCTGTCCTGGAACTCACTTTGTAGACCAGGCAGGTCTTGATCTCTCAGAGATCTGTCAGCCTTTGCCTCAAGAGTGCTGGGATTAAAGGCATGCACCACCACCACCAGTTGGCCATATCTGTAAATTTTTAAGAAAAATAATTTAGAATCTATAACTGTCAAACTAAAGCATTATTGAAGTACAGTAATGTTTAGTTTTAGACATATAATATCTCAGAGAATATGGAAAGTAATTGTGATGAAATATGTAACTAAGAGAGAAAATACAAAATGAAGGCATACAGATTATTTTGAAGACTTTCCTGTGTAACGACACATACATTTTCTCCATGTCTGGAAAACCATGGTCTGTCCCTGGAGAAGTGTGCACGAGAGTTCTCCCTAGACAGAGGCAGGTGCTGCTTTTCATTTTGTGTGTTTTAGCCTCTTGGTCAGTCAACTTTCTATCTCTGACACAAAATTTTTTGGGATAGTTAGAAAAATGAAGATTCCTTTTGATGAACTGCTTCAGAAGTCTTAGCGTGCAGCCCTTTAGCCTTGCTGCTTTTGTCTTGGGGCAGCACAGTGTATCACGGCAGGAGTATATGGAGGAGGAATCCCATTTACACTATTCAAGTCAGCAAGTGTAAGGTTTAGGAAGGGGCTAAGGTTCCCAATATCTCCTCCTAGACCATGGCTCACTGACCTGAGTTCTGTAATCTGCACTTCTCTTACATCCCATCATTTCCTTCTAGCACCATAGACTGAGGACCAAGTCATAAATACATGGACCTTTTATAATCACCTGTACCTTACTTCTAGATAAGGGAAGCCCCCAGTTAAATCAGTAATGCAGGAGTGAAGAGAACACTCCAGCCACCATGCTGCAGTGACAGAACCAACCATTTATATAAATCAGTCAACCAGTACACTCAGAACTGAATCTTTTTAGGCAGTGATACACATTGGCTGTCTTCCTGGAAACAAACACTCTGGGATGAAATCCGGTCAAGTAAAAAATAACATTAAGGGAAAAAAATGAATTTTTTTTTTTTTATAGAAGAAAGGAGGTAAAAGATGAGTCACATGTAGTGACAAGCACTTACCTGTGTTCCCTGAAGACTGATTTTAGCATTTCCTGGTAAGAATGACAGCTGACACCCAATCTTTGTTGTGTTTTCCACACATCATTCATTAAATATTTAGTTTTACACAGTGGGCTTCGTGTCACACATTTTTATTTTCAATTACAGTAATGAAGCTGAGACAGGAAACGGTGACAAATCATGTAATCTCACTAGGCTATGACTTAGTGAGAACCCAAATTCAGATTTGGATTTGAACAATACTTAAGCACCTTAGTAACAATTCAGTGGAACAGAAGAGCTTAACATACAAATATGAAAAATAAAACCCAAAACATGAGAAAATAAAAGTCAACAGAAATGAAAACTTCCACTATTTTGAAGTTTGAATTACAGACATTAAGGTGATTACAGTCTTATTCTATGTGATTTTATTAGTGAATATATATTATATAATGTTTTAGTGTTTGTCATTTTAATAGCTAGTTAAATATCTTAATTTCAGCAGGGTTTTCAAAACTGCAGTATTTTTCATAGTACTTGTGGCCCTGTGAACACTGGCCCACAGGGAGGAAGCTTCCATTTCAGCTTCCACTTGGGTTATCTGTGCCCTGTGTCCAGAGTGTGGAGTATGTGGTGTTTTGAGAAATAACATCTTTGTGTTGAATTCTTAAGGGCAATAAAGAGTAGTGGTTACAGGTTTGTTTGTTTGTTTGTTTGTTTGTTTTTTTGAACTAAGGGAGCCTCTGTGGGTTCCCTGGCCAAACAACTCAGGAGAAGATGTTCCTCACTTGGCACTGGAAATTTGTTTGAATACCAATTCAGTTCTTGTAATCATCACTTTTCAGTTAGCTTATAAAGTAGTAGTTTCTATATGGGTTTTACGTGCATCCTTAATTTTGGTTGACCATTTCTACAACCCTCAACTTTCTCCATTCCTCATACCCACTCTACAATTTAACTGTCCCCACAGTATTGCCTACTTTTCCATGCATAGTCTATGTCTTTTACTATCATTTTTGCCTGTTTCTGATCTCTTCCAGTCTGCTACATTGCATAGATCCTTGTTTTGCTACGTCGCCACTACTGATAATCTCAGTCCAACACACACTTATTTATGATTGGAACATGGTCTACTATGTAAAAGAAAATATAATCTTTGCCTTTCTAAGCCTGGGTGGGTTACCTCACTCATATGTTTTCCCATTTATTATATTTTCCTGCAAATTTCATTTTTCTTTTGTGCTGGAAAGAACTTTGTTGTGTAAATGTATCATAATTTTATTATCCATTTGTTTGTTAATGAACACCTCAGCTAAGTTCGTTTCCTTGCTTTTATGAAGAGAGCTTTGCTAAACTCAAATATGTAATAATTTGTATATTAAGACTATAAAGTGCATTGGCTGTATGTCCAGAAATGATACAGGTAGGTCATATGACAGTTCTAGTATTAGCATAGTATGAAATCTCCATACTGGTTTCCATAGTCACTGCACAGTTTATACCACTACCAACAATGTATAAGGTTTTCCTTTCCCTCCATCCTTACTGGCATTTATTTTCATTCTTTTTCTTGATGAAAACCATTTTTTGAATCACAAAGTGTTTTTAATTTATGTTCCCCAATGGGTTGGTGATAGCCAACACTTTTTAGAGTGTTTATTAGCCATTAGTATTTCTTCTTTTGATAACTCACTGTTCCATTCCATACTTCATTTTCTTGATAGTATTATTTGTTTTATTGATTTAGTTTTTAAGTTCCTTATGTATTTTAGGTATCAATTGTCTGCCAGATTTATAGCAGGCTGCCTCTTTGTCCATTTCCTTTATGCTAAATATTCTTTTTTTTTTAAATGCCATAAGTTCCATAAGTTGTCAGTTATTGGTCACATTTTCTAAGTATCCATGGACCTTTTCAGAAATCTTCAGGTATGCCCATATCTCTCAGTGTACCAAACTGCTCTTTTCTTTAGCAATTTCAGGTTTTCTGGTTTTATGTTATAATTCTAATGCATCTGCAGGGTTCATTGTTTTTGTTGTCTTTTTTTTGTGGTTTTTTTTTTTTTTTTTTTTTTTTAGCAGAGTGAGAGTTCTAGTTCTGTTTTTCCATCTTTAGATATTCAGTTTTTCCCAGAACCATTTATTTATTTATTTATTTATTTATTTATTTATTTATTTATTTATTTATTTATTTATTTAGGGGGGTTTTTCGAGACAGGGTTCCTCTGTGTAGCTTTGTGCCTTTCCTGGATCTCACTCTGTAGACCAGGCTGGCCTCGAACTCACAGAGATCCGCCTGGCTCTGCCTCCCGAGTGCTGGGATTAAAGGCATGCACCACCATGTAAATTTTGCATGTTTGTCAAAGTCAGATGTCTGTAGTTCCACAATCTTATTTCTGGGTCTTCTGTTCTTTTCCATTGATCTATATGCTTTTGTGCCAGGATTGGGTTGTTTCACTATCTAGGGCTTTGTAGGATAATCTGAAATCAGTTGTTTTACTTTCCTCTCTCAGAACTGTTTTGGCTATGTAGTGTCTCTTCTATGATTTGTAAGATGATTTTTTTCTGTTTTTCTGATAAATGGCATGAATGGTATATAGAATTTTTATTGTGATTGAATTCAATGTATAGAACTTTTTTAAAAAATGTTTATTGGTTTTTGAGACAGGGTCTCACAATGTAACTCTGTCTTCCTGGTGCTGACAGAGCTCCACTTGGCTCTGCCTCTGGAGCACTGGGATCAAAGATGTGTGCTACCATGGCCAGCTTGTAGACTGCTTTTGATACAATAGTTATCTTCACAACTTCAATCTAGCAATCCACAAGCATGAGAAACTTGTGTGTCTTCTAGTGTCTTCCTCTCTATGTATTCAGAATTCTAAGATTTTCATTGTACAAATCTTTAAGTTTATTGGCTAAATGATAGCATACATCTTATCTTATAAAACATTTCTGAAATCTACATGAATAATATTGACATGTCCATTATTTATGTTTTTTCAGTTTTGTAAAAAAATACTTGGAGATAACATTATTTTTCATCTTTTCTTGATATATATATATGTATAATGCAAGAGTAAAGATTCAATTTTCCCTTTAAACTACATCATGCCTAGCATCTCTAAACACCTGAAAAATCTTAGAAGTTAAACACATATTTATTAAGGATAGATAATAGAATTTTCAAGTAAGATTGTCCTTTTCAATTGGAGATTCTTATACATACTGAGAGGCATTTCAAAAGATATGTTTTGAAAATTTATTTTAAATCCCTTCTTTTTGTTGTAAACTTTTATGAAACTTGTGGGAGTGAATCTTTAGTCCCAGCTTTCCAGGCCAAAAGCTTAGCTTCTGAGGAAAAGATGTAACCAAGTAGTAAACTTCCATGACTTCCAAGTAATGAATTCCAAACCTCCTAAAAATGAACTCCCAGATAAACACATTTGCATGTTCTTTTGTCTCTATATAACTGCAGAATTTGAATCTTGAGAATTTTCCATATTTTTGAATTTGTGGAAACAAAACAATGTAATGAAATTGCCACATCTTACAACTCATTTGTTAAGCACAAAATCAAACTGCTTATATACTAGTAGTATGGCCTTATTTCATCCTATTTTTTTCCTATAATTATGTGGAATATTTTTGGTTTTCTAATATTGTTCTTTAAAAATTTTCTTTTATTCTCTTCTGATCTAAAGCTTGAGTCCTTCTTAAAACTCTATCTGTCTTACATAAATTGACATAAAGCAAAAACACGCTTGAGATCGGTAGGCAGTGTGAGGCAATGTGGTCAGCTCTGATGAGTTAGAAAGCCGCAGGGTTTATTATGTCTGGATTTGGAGGTCATGTATGGTGTGACTAGCTAACCTTCTTTTGCATAGACACAAAGGAAGTGTCGAACAGTGGAGCAATTTCTCCTAGCAGTGGAAACAGGCTTTCTTTTATTTTAAAAAAAATCCCAATAAAAATGTAAAATCCTAACATTTCAAATTATCTTATGTTCCATGGGAATATTAGGTGTTAGGCGGATACTCTGCAGGAAATGAGAAATGATTACTTGAAACCATTTAATTGGCATTCGCTCAACAAATACCAAAGTGCAATTTGTGGACTGATTTGAATGCTAATGTCTGAATTGCAGGCATGGAATCAAAGTGCTAGATGCTTTCAGTGCAGAATGCCAGTGCTTAATTAAGTTTTCCAGTAAGTGTGCACAGTGATGGGATTCATGGGGAGTGCGTGGATATTTAAGATTATTTATTTCTGCCACGCGACCTTTTTTTTCCCCCTGAAATCATTTGTTGTACAAATTGACATTTACCAGGTGGTGAAAAAAGTTAACAGTCTTGATATATCCTTTCATTCAAATTAATGTTTTCCTTATCAACCATTCTAAAACTTAAAATGTCTGTATTATTAAACACACTGTTTGCATTTAGAGGATGTATGGTTTTCAAAGCACAGAGTGAGGGATTTGTAATGAATATGCTTTTGTTATTGCATAGAAGGCCTATACTGAATCAAATCAGTTGAGGTTTTCCAGATTTTTTAAAATTTTGTTAACAGAGAGTTTTTGGTTTTTGAATTGTGCAATGTGAAATAATTTTGTATAGATGTGTGTTCAAGTTAGCAATAATGTTTCATAAAGTAGCAAACTTCATAGCAGATTTCTTATTAAATTTAATATTTGTCATTAGATTCCTTTGAATTGTCTTAAAAATTGAAATGCATTTTATCTTAACAAACTATTTTACCTAGCAATGGCACATTTAAAAATGTGTATGTAGCTCATTTAAATTCTGTAAATATTTGTTTGTATTAATCTGGTATAAATATTTCAATAAGCCACTGTCTTTTCTGTTCTCTAATGTTGCCTTTTTATGAAGCTGCATTCACTGAGAATTGATGATACTTCTTCCTATATATGTTTAATTTGTAGTTATCAACAAAAGTTCATATGACAATGCTTTGCCTCAGATGCAGATTCAAGCCGAGGTGGAGATGAGATATTCTCACTTAGGACATGTTTACTCCTATATATTCCTTGGTCTAGGAGTTTTGCCCTTAATGCCCGGTGTCATGGCCAGACATCTGATTCTAGTCCATATCATCACTAACATCCATGGTCTTTCACTGCTGTGAAGGGGACCCTTTGAGATCAATAGTGGGTTGTTGTCACATCTATATGCGCAAACAAGTGTGACCTCTTCTGGGTCAGGACAGGCTGTATACTGTTATGACAACTGCTGATTAAAAATAGCAAGCATACCACTGTGTCTGTTCTGGTTCAGACTGTGCTCACGTCTTTCCTGAATCCTGTGCATTTCAGCCATGTTGGTTTTAACACCAGAGTGGCTACAAAGAGGAGCTTTGTGCATTATCCCTGAGGTGTGCCTGCTTTTTGGTAAAATGGCAAAAGGCACCAATGTGGAACTGTCTGGGCTTCGGCTCACATCATGCTCTTTTCTTTCGTTACTCCACTGACTAATGTCCTAACATTCAGATGCTTTGTTCTGCTTTAAGATTTACATTGTGTGGATAAGAATCCTACAACAATTCCATGATTCTTGTGTGAATTATTAAAACACCAACAGTAAGTCATAGAGAACACTCTTATAAAAGTAATGATGTATTATTATTATTTACTTTGAGAACACTGAATATTATTATAATCTGGTGTGAATTTAAGGTGGGGAATTTGATCACATTTATTATTAGGAAGCCAGAAGTATGAAATAAATGTATATTGAGCTGACATTGAATTTAGAGGTTAGAATTAAAAAATACTTTGTTTTGAAAATAGTATTTTCATTGAGGTGTAAGTTGATAATGTAATTATCTTTTTAAAAATTAGCTTCAGAAAGCTTATATTTTGATCATTATTTGTGTCCTTATGCATAAATACCTATGCTTACACATGTATTCTGTTTTACAGTGTGTACTGAAATAAATATGTTACTTTTTCTATAAAATATTTCTGATAAAAGTGTAGAGATTTCTGTTAAACATTTACTATATGTACACTATTAATTATGCTAAGAGCTTAAGAATGTTATACTATCAAGGAAAATCTTGTAGCAGAAGAAATATTATAGTAGCAACATGAAGAAACTGATGTTGGCAAAATTTAATTACACTTAATTTTTATTCTAAGCTAATAAGATAGCAGGGGGATAAAAGAATCAGATAAAAACTCCTTTTGTGGCCTTCAGGAAATATTAAGGACACTTTAATGTCTATGAAAGATAATAATATCTAGATTTGGTTAAGAAACATGCATTTTGATGACCAAAGGGAAAAGACATATTCAGAGGTAAAGCTGACAATGGTAGCACAGAAGAGACAATGTTTCAGATACAAGTTCATGTTTCCATATATGCCATACATAAAATGGTAAGACCAGAAAGAATAATTAAAAATGCAACAAAAGTGAGTCTGGCAATGAGAACCATATTGGGGATGAATATGGACTATGAGCCATATATGTTCAAAGAGAGAGCTAAGAAAAAACGAAGTGTAAAGAATTTCTTGAGCATGTCCACTCCTCTCCACCTTTCCATGCTTTCTGACTCAGGAGAAGACAAAGAGTACTGGGCATGATGAGATCATTTTCTGCTGGCAGGGAGGTAGAAGAGCATGAGACTTATACAAAGAAAAATGAGTGGCGATGAACATCAGCTCCATGAGCTTGTTTAAACTTGAACTTTCTGGTATGGTCAACTTTGGCTGTGTTGAATTCAACCATTTTGTGTGGGTTCCAAGGAAAAAGAAGAAGTAAATACTTTGACTAAGGCCTTTGTATCTACTGAGCAAAAGAAATTTGAAAACTGTAATTAGGAGAGTGGGGCTTCCTGGTACTGCAGCCAGGGTCCAGCCGTGATACTAGGCATAAACTGGCTAATATATAATAATATCATCTGTGGATGATATTATGTATTATTGAACTGATGCTATCTAGAAATCAGTAAACTCAAGAACCTCATTAAGGGCTACAGATAGAGAGATGGCAGCTAGATGTCTTTAATATTTGCCTATTGCTAATATAAGAGATGAAGATTAGCAGAAAGGCAATGCTAATATAAGAGATGAAGATTAGCAGAAAGGCAAATGATGGAAAAAATAAATATAGAAGTATGTGATCTTTTATTTTGGAGTATTGGTTAGAGCTTCAGGAAAGCACTGTGGAATAAATATGAAAGGGCAGATAGTTTGATGGAAGTGGCGGTAAAGTATGACATTTGAGAGACACTCGTTGTAAGTGGATTCTCTGAGATATGACTGTTGGTCAAATAACTGGTCTGTAGGATAAGAGAGGATCATTCAATAAAAAGTTGTAAATGGTCTAAGAGGTCAGACTGTCTCACTCAGGATCCAACCAAGTATATATGGGTGACCATGAGTGTCCGTGGGGAGAACCACCTGCAAAATGACTGGAGTTCTCAAGGAACAAAAATGAAAATGTAAGCTTAACTAACTTCGGGCTAAGGGAATGGGAGTGTAAATGGCAGAGTTGATGGTATCTTGGCCACTGTCTTATTTCCATTTGCTGTTGTTGTGACAAAATACTCTGGCAAAAGCAGTTTAAGGAAGAATGAATTTGTTTGTCTTGCAGAATGGGGTTATGGTCCATCCTGGAAAGGAAGAAACAGCAGCAGGTGTTGCGACAACAAGTTACATTGTATGACAGTCAAGAAGTAGATAGTAATGAACAAATTCAGCTGTTTTTCCCTTTATTTATTTATACAATCCAGTGTCCCAATTGGGGAATAATGCCACCAAAAGTTGGTGGGTCTTCCCACCACAGACAAGCTCAGAGGCTCTCGTTCAGGTAATCCTAGAAATTACCTGAAAATTAACTCTAACCATCACAGCTACTGCTTTTCAAGAGATCAAGAGTCACATGATGACTGACTTTGAATGATCCTGTGAGGCTCAAGATGACCATAGTTGCTGCTGTGGCCACTCAAAATAACGGATCTAAATCTACAGTGAGGAGGCTGCTCAAATCTCATTTTCTCTGTCTCTGTCTCTGTCTCTGTCTCTCTGTCTCTCTCTGTCTCTCTGTCTCTCTCTCTCTCTCTCTCTCTCTCTCTCTCTCTCTCTCTCTCTCTCTCTCCACACACACACACACACACACACACACACACACACACACACACACACTTCCCTGGAAAGCCTTAGTACAGTGTTTCTGTTCAGTGTCTCCATGCTGGTAGAACCTAACTTAAAGTTAATGGCAAGGGACTTGGGGGTGAGGCTCAGTTATAGGTCTAGTTTGCAAAATACAACTGGATGTGAAGCTCAGCTGTTAGAGATCAAACAGTGATGTTAGACTGTTAAATTAGTCATATTTAGAGATAGAGAATAGATGAAAGAGTCAGAGGTCAGGAAAAACTAGACAAGCAGGATATAGCTTTGAGTGAAAGTGAATTTTAATAATTTGATGGCAACCAAGCTATGGCAATGAAAACATTATGGCTAATTATCACTGCTTTTCATATAATGTGGATCATCAATTCTCAGTTTGATCTTGCAATTTATCTCGTAGACAAATTAGGGACTGGAATAATGTGGATGTAACTGTGGGGATGTCATTATTAAGATGTGGAGAGTTTTAAGTACCTTTTTTTAGTGTTGTAGTGGCTGGAAGCATGGCACCAAATCCTTACAAGAGTCTTGAGGAGGCCCCCTTAAAGTCCATGAGATCTTAAATCCAAGTGATTGGCTAAGACAAATGGTCTGTGGGAACAGTTATCTATGAATTAATACTCCTTGTACATCAGAACTAAATTATCTGATCAAACATAGAGGATGGGAAAAGGAAACCTAGAAAGGTACTATATCTAACTAAAAAATATTTTTGTGGGGGTTTGAAATGTACACTATATAAAAGGAGCCATTTTCTAGATACAATAAAGCAAATCCCATGAGCAATTAAGTAAAGGAAGAAACAATTGTAGTCAAAAAGTTTAAACATTAAAATAAAATGTGTCATGCTTCTGATCCCCCAAAATATAAAGACACTAAACTTTTTTGCTATAACAAGAGACTATCTGACAGCATAAAAAATCAATGATTTTTATAAGAATTAAAGTTATATTAAAATCCTAATGCATGTTTGAAAGAATAACATGAAAACCCAAACCACAGAGGAGGACTGAAGGTATCTACAATTTATTCATTTTTAATATACTTTTGTGTTTCTTCTGTATGTCATTTGGGAAAAATAAATAATAGCGATACACCATGAAGAGTTAATGAAGTAAATGAATGTAAAGCCAAGATAAGCCTGGAAGCAGGTGGCTTTTCTAGGTAGGGTACTCAGGGAACGGAGGTCTAAAGATGTAGGATTTTAATTAGGAAATAAAGAACACATTGTGAACAAAGCATATTTCTGGGAAAAGCCTGTTCAGGATGAAGAGCTATCAGTGCAGACACTCTGGGACAGAAGTTTTCTTATACTTCTGCAGAATGTACTTCAACAGATGTCATATTTAAAGGGCCATGACTATTCTACAGCGAATAGACTGTAGGAAGAGAAGAAGGGCAGAGGCAGAAATTCTGACTGGAAGGCTGCTGTGGGATTCCGGGAAGGAGGTCCTGGAGTCTTGACCTGGAACAATAGCAAGAAGGTGGGCTGTCATCTGGTTTGACAGCCATCTTAAAGATAGATGTGAAGTAGTTATAATGAATTTAGATGTAGGATATGAGAAGGAAGAAAACTGCATTTGAAGTTGGTGTTCTGAGAAAGTCAAAATGAAAGGTGACATTTACAAGAACAGAAATCTGAAAAGGAACCTAAAGGGAAAGAGACATAGAAAGATTCTTATGCTACAGATGCCTTTGAGGAATCGAGCATGAGATGATAAATAACCATGGGACTACAGCCTGGAGTCTAAACCTTGGGCAACATTTGCAGACTTGGCATGTACTAGCATGCAAGTGCTAGGTAATGTCAAAGGATTAGAAGAGAGACCCTAGGCGTGTGACCCAACCACAAGCAGGCCGCAAGGCAGTGCTGTGTTAGAATGAAGACAAGTTTTGTATGAAAGAATGGCTTTCATTTACCTATAGGTCCTCACACTTGGCCATTAAGTATACAAAATAAAAAATAAATAAAAACCAGAATCTCTGAAGTGTAATGTAGCAGAATTTTATGAAGTGCTGTATTACTAAAATGGATCTAAGAATTTTTTTTTAATTTCCCACTTTTGCAAACAGAGCCCTTTCTATACTATCCAAGCCAGATGGTTGACTATTTTAAACTGTACTCAATGTCAGTTTTATAGAGTACTTTTATTATCATCAAAGCGTCTTCCTACCATCCCGCAACCAGATACTGACTGAATTCATACATCTTTTAAAAAACCAAAAACCAAAACCAAAAGCAAAAACAAACAACCATTTTTTCCTCTTTCAAAATTATTTCTTAAATTTTCATCCTATCTTTCCCTTCTTAATTCCTTTGTTACCCAGCTTATTAAATTTAGCTAGACACTTTTATTTGGAGATGATTCTTTATTTTTGGCTCTGTGTCTCTGTCTCTGTCTCTGTCTCTGTCTCTTCTCTCTCTCTCTCTCTCTCTCTCTCTCTCTCTCTCTCTCTCTCTCTCTCTGTGTGTGTGTGTGTGTGTGTGTGTGTGTGTTTGGTGTTATCCACTTGGGTCCTAATGAATGCGCATCAATCACTCTTATCATCTGCGCCCTCTCTCCGGCACCTGAGCTGTTTCTTAAAACCCTTATATTTGCACACATTTCAGGGCTTGTCTTTTCATAATTTCCCACCTGAAAATTCCCTGTGTATTTCACAGCAGTTTACCCTCTTCCTTGTCCACAATCTTTGCTAGTTTGTTGTAAAGTATGTGCTTTGGAACTTGGGGAGGTTCACTTCAGCATTGTCTCTTTTCTATATGCATGGCATAATTTGATTTAATTATCTTATAACCTGGGCTACATTAACTTTTACCAGTATTTTTCTATGCACATATTATATAGCTCTCCTCTAATTTTCCTTAATAATTCTGTTTCATGGGGTCACTCAAACATTTTTTATAATTCTCATTGCCCAGTTGAATTACATTTATCATAGACTTTTGTCTTTATGCGCAAAGTTTTGATATTTATTTTTAGATCCTTGATTTGCTAGCAAATTGATTTTAGGATGTTCTAAATATCTCATTTGAATTTCACATGAGCTGATTCCTGCTAGTGTACCAACTGTGAAGGTGAAAAAAAAAAAACACTTTCAATTCGTTACTTTATAATTATCTTTTATATTGACCATTGAGAGCACTCATTTTATTTTTTTTTCTTCAAGCAAAATATACCCTAAATGGTATAACTTTTCTCCATGGGACTTTTTGGTTGTTATTTGTTTGCTTTTCTCTAAATCTGTTCCATTACTTAAGTATAATTCAAGCATGGCCACCAGCACTGAGTAACCACAAAGACCAAGATAATCTACATAAAAGCATTTGTAAACCGTAATGTACCACTCAAATATACAGCAGCCTTTTTATTGCCATAATTTAGGGAAAATGTTAAGAGTTTCATGGAAAAGATTTTCGTTTTCGAGAGGTTTACTTCTCAGAGGCTGGAAATATGTATAGCTGTGTAAGGAGCATTCATTTGGAAATAAAATAGTTTTAATGGGATCCTGGCTATTCCCTGTACTTTTCTGTCTATTCACTGCACTTTTTGTGGGTATAGTTTAAAAGGATGTATTCTCTGAATCTTGATTTGCTTTTTTTTTTTTTAACAAGTGGAGATAAAACAATATTATATAAACATTCGTCAAAGAACTGAGGCAGCTTTTAGAAATAGTAGCTTACATTTAATCTTTGAAACTTTAATACATGTGTGTAAGATATTTTGATCATATCCATCCTCCACTACTCCCCTGTAGCACCTAGGTGGACTCCACTACCCCCGCCCTGCACACACAAGGAATTTCCCTTCTAAATTCATGCGTTCTTATTTTACATAAACATTAACATTAATTACCCTCCGTAATGCTGTTAGTGCTGCCATATACAAGGGGAATCCATTGAGGCATAGGAAACTCCCAGCAAAGAAAACTGACTTTCTCTTCCACATCAGTCATCAGCTTTCGGTAGCTCCTCTAGCTCCATCATCTAGACTGACTTCTCTAGCCATGGTGACCTTTGACAGGCATGATATTACGGACTTTCTGTGCAGGTAACCATAGCGCCTTTGAGGTCATGAGTGCAAAGGCCATGCCATGTTTAGAAAACGTCATTTACCACTCCCCTCTTCATCTGTTGTATGCGGACACATTAGGATAAGTGAGATACTAAAATGTAGGTAAAACGGAAGTAGAGATAGAAAATTCTAGAAATTAGGCAGCTTTTCAAATAGACATGTATTTGCTTTCCTCAACATAAGAAAAATAAATCTACATGTAGGGATTTAGTATAAACCTGATATGAAGAGTCTTATTGTCTGTGATGAGGAAATAGGTCTTTTTACTTAGCTGTTATTTCCAAAAGAAAACACACTTGTAACTGTACTGAATTAGCACCAAACCTGGTGCCATAGAGATCCATATTCTCATTCCATTTGCATAACTATTTTAAAGGGTTATGTATAATAGTGCAATGTAGAAGCATGGCCTATTCTACCATAACTTCAATATTTTTTGAAATTATGATTGTATCATCCCAATTTATTTTCCTTCCTTCCACTCTTCCCATGTAACACCTTGTTCTCTCTCTCTCTCTCTCTCTCTCTCTCTCTCTCTCTCTCTTTGTTTTTTCGAGACCTGGTTTCTCTGTGTAGCTTTGTGCCTTTCCTGGAACTCACTCTGTAGCCCAGGCTGGCCTTGAACTCACAGAGATCCATCTGGCTCTGCCTCCGGATTGCTGGGATCAAAGGCATGCGCCACTACTGTCTGGCTACACCTTGTTCTCTCTCTTTTTTTTTTTTTTTAGTTTTTTTTTAATTTTTATTAACGATTTATTTAGTTATTACATATACAGTGCTCTGTCTGCATGTATGCCTGCAGGCCAGAAGAGGGCACAAGATCTCATTAGAGATGGTTGGGAGCCACCATGTGGTTGCTAGGAATTGAACTCAGGACCTCTGGTAGAACAGCCAGTGCTCTTAACCTCTGAGCCATCTCTCTAGCCCCCACCTTGTTCTCTTATAACTCCATGGTTTCATATATATATATATCTCCCTCCCTAAATTCATAGATACAATCCATTCAGTAATTCAATGTTCCTTGTATGTATATGATTTCAGTGCTGACCATTTGGTAACAAATTTAGGAGGACCTTACCTGCCTGAAGATGATCATTTCTCATGCTTTCAGAATTTCTTAGTTGGCCATTGTTCTTTGTCTAGGGTTGAATAACAAATGTGATTTTCCCATTCATGTTAACATGTCCATTTGTGCTATGAATTTTATGGCATGTCCATTTGTGTTGTTAGTTTTGTGACATATAGTAGTGTTTTCTGCCTAAAGTATTATCTCATTTAGTGTTTTGGTCTTCAATTAAAAAAAAAAAAAAGCTATTGAAAGAAGTTGTTTTCAATACCCATGGCTAGTGAAGTCATGTATCTTGAGGACAGCCTATAACGTCTACTTTCCTAAATGAGCACAATCACTCACTACCTTCTGAACATTTATCCCTATACCCATAAATAAGACAGAGGCTATCACAGAAAACCACAGTAAGTCAATATGCAGAACTGTGGAGATCAGTCTGAATCAACTACACAAACCCTGCACCCAAGGCTCAGGCGTTATCACTGACGAGGGCATTGAAAGACTGTAACAGCCAGAGGATCACGGGGTTGCTTTGGGATTGTCCCCTAGTAATGCCAAAGGCAACATCCATAAAGTCTCACTGATAGGCCTGCCTAAGCATGAGGTGAGGAGGGATTACAGCAATAGACTGAGGGAAGCCTATGATTTCTCAACTTTTACGAAGAACTAAAGACAAATAAGAAAATAGTCTTCCCCAAAGAAAGGCATACCAATTGTTTACCCAATACCACCAAATGGTCAACCCAGAAAGTATACACACAAGTAACATTATGCACAGGGAGAAGTTTATATGTATTTGGAACATACATACATACATACATACATACATATGTACATACATACATACATACTATATATATGCATTTATCTATATGTCAATGTGTATTAAAATAATTAATGAATAAAGTGGACATGAATCTAAAACTAAGCAATGAAAGGTATATGTGAGGGGCTGTGGGAAGAAAGAAGGGGAATTATGTAATGATAATCTCAAAATATAAAAAAAGTAATTAAGAAACTCAGTGAGAGAAATAAAAAAGAGTATTTTGCATGACATGGCCCAATAGAAATGATTTCTGGCCAGTTTGACCATGGCTAGTCTTCTTTTCCACAGATATAAAGCAGTTTTTTCAGGGAAAACCTGTTATGGTATAAACTAAAAGTTCAGAAGGCTAATCTTCATTCTAAAATGTATGTATGTGGAAAAAATAGACACATTTTTCATAACATTTTCATAACATTCATGCATTGGGGCCAAGTTGTTGCTTTGCCTTGTGATGTCAGGGTCCTGCTTTCTCTGATGCTTTGGTTGAGTTCATAATTGTCTCTGGCTTTCAATACCAGACAGGCTGATCACTTCAGCTATCCAAAAATACCATTTATTCTCCCTTAACTGATACCTTCTTCTCATGTCTCTCCCAGTTGCCTCATTGTCTTCCTAGTTCTTTCTTTTTTTTTTCTCAATTAAAACCATTTAATTATGGAAGGGCAGGGAATACCTTATATGAGCATAACATCCAGCTTGAGGCAAAGGGTTCATCTCAGAGACAAGCTATAAAAGTCAAAGCAAATCTAGTCATAAACAATGCTCTTCTGCACAGACCTCAAATAGCTCAGGAAACAACAAAATCTGACAAGTGGGAATGTTCAAAAATTAAACCTTTAAAGAATTGAAAACGTTTCCTGTTTGCAACATCTATTCTTTGCCGTATTTACACTGACTATCCAATTGATCTACCTCTGGGTATTCTTCCCCTCTTTGCTGTGCCTTCCAGGCTCTTGTCCATCCACTGCCTCTTGCTTAGATGGTTTTGGTCTCTCTGTGGATGTCTTTCTTCTAAATTATTTGCTTAGAACAACGGCCTTGTAAGTTTAAAATATGCTTGCTTCCTAATGCTCTTAAATTCGAAACACTTGTAGTCTGCTTTCTGTTGACTGGTCCTACTTACTGGCCTCAGCTCATCTTGAGTTCTCTCTTTGCAGTGTCTGAGCTCCTTCTGCATTCTTTATGCTCCTTTATGAAAGCAGATGATCCCTGACTTGTGGACTTTGAACTAAATGCTTTTATTTTCTTTCTTGAATGTTCTTAACTTAATTTCTGGTCTACTTTTGGCATCAGCTCTTATGCCATATCTTTAAAAAATTTTTCTTGGCATCTCAGAGGTCCAAAATATGGTTAGGCCGTTTATCAGTTTTCTGATGTCTCCACTTATTTTTCTCCAGAAGACATTTGTTTCTTGATTGATGACACCCTGGAAATGTTTCTGAGTTTGCAAAATATTTGCAATATAAAATATCATGAGTTAGAAAAAATGAGGGAGAAAAAGATAAACCAGTGTTTTTTGTTTTTTTTTTTAAATCTTCACTTCAGTTATAACCAAAATAGTTAATAGTAAAAGATAATTTGTTGGCTTTTCTTCCTCCCTCACTGGTCATACTTTAAGATGAGCTACAAATACTGAAAACATGTACTTAAACTTTTTAGATTTGTTTGTTTTAATTTGAGATGGGTGGGTTTTGGTAGGCTGTAGCAAGACTGACGTTTGTTATCATTTTCTATTGAATATCATAAAACACATTGTGGCCACTCTTTTCACATAGAAAGATAGTGACGCTTAGATATATTTCTACAACTTTTCTTTTTTTTAAAAAAAAGTCTAGCTCTCAAATTCATTTTGTAATTCACGATGACCTTGGACTTGTTTTAACCAGTCTCTAGATTGCTAGCATTATAGACACATGCCACCGCAAGCTGGTATATTTATTTTCTTTCAAACATTTATTCTAGTTAATTAGTAGTTAAGTAGCTGTTACTCATTCAGGTCATTGGATTGTAAGTCCCTTCTGGTTACAGGACAGGGTTTAGAACTCAGTGCCCTTACATAAGTGTTCTGAAATGACTGGGTTCCTACTTTATTAACTTCTCTCTTCAGTGATAACATGTCTAATTACATAAAAAAAATTCTGAGAATGTTTTCATTTTCTTACTGCCTCAAAATTGAGGCAAATAGCAAAAATATATTTATATCCCTACAGAACTTACAAGCTGTAGGGGTATACAAATCTTTGGCTCTTTTCTAGCCTAACGCACTCCTTTGTAAACACTGAAGTTGGACAGACCAGACAGCTGCTCTTGATATTTCAATGTTATCAATGTTGATTCACACTACAGCATTATGGCCACAGAGAATCAAGGACAACGCTGTAAAGATGATGTCTGAAAACAGAATGTTGAGCCAAAATCATCTCTTTTTAAGATATAATAAAGAAATAGCATATTGATCGTATATATTTAATTTTAGAACATGTTCTCTTTGCATTGTTAATTTTACTTCTCATGTGAAAATTTTAAATTGATAATTAAAACATTTATATCTTATAACTTACTATTGTTAGGATTAAATGATATAGATATGGGAAAGCTCTTTCAAATTTTCCAAAATTAATGTCATAACAATAATGTTCACTAAGCCCCTCTTTGCACAAATCACGATTTCCAGTAAATTGCTTCAGTTTAGAGTGTGTTATTGTCCTTCTGAAATTGTTCTTTGAACAAATAACATTAATTAGGAAAATAATTTCATTTTCCAGTAGAAATGAATTCTTTAATTAGGTGACCATATCCATAGGTGTTTATTTATTTGACCTTAACTTATACATTTAGACTAAAATGATCCAGTTGGTACTTCTTAAGCTTCCTCATTACAGAAGGCTACTCTTGTAAAGAAGTATCTATGAGCAATATCTCATGAGACAGATGTAAAACCATTATTCATCAATTAGAAAATAGGGCTTTTTCAGCTGATTTAAGCAGAGAGTATTATTAAAGCAACCACCCATTTTTCGGACAGTTTCTTGTTGATGGACATATCAGAATATTTTGACTAAAATTTGAGTTAAATGAACAAATGCATGGAATTAAGAGTCATTTTTTCTTGACTTTTTGCCACTCTTTATGGTGTGCTATTGGTGAAATTATTAAGGCCACTCCACATAGTTAAAAGGGAGATTTATTTAATGACATAACTTACAAATGAAGGGATAGGTAGGTTGCAGGTTCTGGGAAAGTCACAGCACAGTCCAGTGGTGTTCTCTGGAGAATTCTCCTCGGTCTACCTCTACCATCCAGGTTCCAAGCAGGAAGAGAGTGGGGTGCATCCCGATCTCGAGTCTTCAGGGCGCTCCTTTGGCCTTGCCTTGTAGGTGTGATAGTTACCGAAGCCTCAATGGGGGTTGGAACTTCCAGACCAACGCTGGAATGGCTACCCATTACATCTCCCCCTTTTTGTCTAAATAAGAAGGTTCTAACTTAATGCAAGACTATATACAAAGGAATGGTTATCAAATATTGTCCAAGAGTAATGAGGGATACTGACCTAGATAAGATGGAACTACAATCAATGTGAACAATATCAAGCAAGAAACACATACTAAAATCCAGAGAAGTCTAGAGCATAGGTAAATGGTATGTTACAAAGATCATTCCAAAAGGTGTTCTATCCTAAAGAACCTGAATCTAATACTTAATATGTTCTATCTAAGATATTATATATATATATATATATATATATATATATATATATATATATATATACTAAGTTGTAACTATAACTGCTAGTCTTCAATCCCATCAAAGACCTGAGTAGAAATATATGTACACTATTACAAATATAGTTTTGTATTTGTATCAATATACAAATTATCTTAAACAGGAATATAAAAATAGTTTATATTTGTATCAACATATAAGAATCTATAACAGTGCAGATTATCTAAGGCTGCTATTTTACTAAATTTGTTTACTCGTATATACAATAATCTACCATAATATCTTATACCTATCCATTCCATTTCTTCTTTTACCTTTTTTTTAGGAGAATACTGAGTCTAATATTTTCTTCCACCCCCAACCCTATAATCATCATCCATAACCCTGAGAAATATGTGCAGAAGTGTATGAAGTCCTACATTTCCCTCTATTGTTCATGACTGAATTTGAACCATTGTCCTTATTTGATTTTCAGAAAATGATGACCAGAGACTATTGGGCAAGTGATCTGCTAATACATGGCAAGATGTTCATGTGGGTATATCGTAAATAAGAAATAGATGGTGGCTTAAATTACCTGGTATTTATTAGGTCCCTTTTAATATTCCATGCTGCGAGGATATTTGAGTTTTCCTTTTACTTGCTTTTTGATGGTAAAAGGAGAACATTGCTAAATCAAACTTCTGAAGACAACCAGAAATTCTCTCTCTCTCTCTCTCTCTCTCTCTCTCTCTCTCTCTGTGTGTGTGTGTGTGTGTGTGTGTGTGTGTGTGTGTGTGCCAAAGGACGTGTATGGATGTCAGAGGACAAGTTGCAGAATTTTGTTCTAGTTCCAACATGTGGGTCCTGGGTCCTGGGGATTGAATTTAGTTGTCAGTCTTGGCCCTTCAAACTCTAAACCCTCATGATGGCCCTATTATTTTGTTTTTGATCTTTTATTGCCTTCCTTTTTTATTTAAAGTTTCTTTTTCATATAATATATTTTTAGATCACATTTTCCTCTTCCTCACTCCAGATTTTTTGCACCCCCCTAAACACCCAACTTCATTCTCTCTGTCTCTCTCAAAACAAAACAAAGCAAAACTCACACATACAAAAATTGAGAAAAACAAACAGAAAAACAATTGGGAAATAAATGCCAAAAGAAAACAAAAAGCCTTAGTAAAAATACCAAATTTGTTTTCTCTTGGAAAACCACCTCCAGCCATGAACCCTGTCCTGGAATGTGGTTGATATACTCAGCGTTATTCTATTGGAGAAAACTTAGTTTCCCATTTGCAGAGATATCAATTGCAGGTAGCTTCTTGGTTAGGGATGAGACCCCATATCACCTTCCCCCTCTCAGTGATGGGACCATTCTGCCCTGAATCTCTTCTGTTTGCTGTAACTGTCTCTGTGAGTTCATATAAGCATCAGCCCTTTTGTGTCTGGAAGACACCATTTCCTTGGATTAACACACCCCTGCCGGTTCTTACAATCTTTGTGCCTTTTTTTCCTCTTGGATTACTGGGCCTTGAGAGAAGGGATTTGATGACAACAACCTATTTAGGACTGAGTGCTCCAAAGTCTTTCTCTGCACATTGTTCAGTTGTGTTTCTATGTTAATTCCAATCTTCTGCAGGAAGAAGCATTTTAGACGAGGGTTGAGCCAGGCAGCCTGTCTTAGCCCAGTGTGCCAACTAGGGATCCATGGTAAAGAGTGACTCTGTGGGTCTGCTGGTATCACAAAGGAGTAAGGTTGGGCTAGAAGAAAAGCCGAAGGGGGCAGCGATATTATTTTATTTTTAACAAATGTAAATGTGAACTTCTTTTTAAACATAGAATGGCAAATAATGGCATGTAAGCTGGTGATTTGGAATGCTTGTGGCTATTCACTTTTTTTTAAAGAACTGAACCCAGCATGTGAAATAAATTCATGCAGAATATGAAAATAAATTCTGGAGAGGAAAAGGCTCACAACTTAGAAAATGCTTTAGGATTGAATTTAGTAGCTTCTCTGAATCCATTATTTCCTCTGGGCAGAGCTGGAGCTTCACTTGGATGATTTGTTGAACAGTCTTAAAAGTGATTTTCAGCCCAAGACCAATAGTCCAGTATAAATATAGCCATGGCTTCAGGCAATTGTAACCACTCTGGTTGTCAGCTGACCTTTTTGCTGAGTTCAAACAGCACAAGAAGGAGTCTGGGCTCTCACTCCAGGCTCTTCATTTGTGTTTTCATCATTTAGGATAATAAAAATTCCTTGCACTTGTATATAAAATAATTTATACCGTATCTGTTCTTTCTGATTTACATATAGCCTCATTCTATTTGGTTGGAGACTCAGTTTTAACTTTCTAACACTCTAGTGACAAATTGTAAAGTTTAGGTTTTTTAAATTAGCCTTTATTTTTATTTTATGTTTGTGGGTTTTCTGCCTTCAGGTGTATCTGTACACTATGTGCGTGCAGTCCCTTTGGAGGTGAGAAGAGAGGTTTGGTTTTTCCCAGAACTTGAGTTACAGATGATTGTAACCTACCCTGTGGGTGCTGGGAATTGAACCCTGGTCTTCCAGAAGAGCAGCCAGTGCTCTTAACCACTGAGGCATCTCCACAGCCCTTAAAATTTAGTAATATGTAAACTTCCTCTGTATTTCCTTTTCACCCAACAGAAATTGTTTTGTACTTGTCATGATATTAATTATTTTCATACCTAAGATTTTTATCTAAGTAATGACTAGGAAAGCAATGTAAAAAGGAAATCTCAGAGCAGGCTCTGCACTTTCTATATTTGTTTGCTTTTGAAAGTTACCTCTTAGGAAAGGAAAATAGAGTTCTTTAAAACCATTAACCTCTTCCTAGTCTATTACGGGAAGAAAAACAGAAATATTTACAAAGTTTCTGAAACTAATGGAAGACTTGTTCCTCTTGTCACTCTCAGTATTAATGTTAGAAAAGTTTAAATGAAGAAATAATTACATGTGTATAAGAGTCACAAGCATGAATATAGATGTGATGACACCCTCCAGAAAACCCACATGTAAGTATTTTCTCACACATTTCATATGCATATCCACCATTCACAATATACTCCATATACATCACATACACATAAACTCCATACATACACACAATATACTCTGCATGGACATATGCAATCTATATTATGCATACTCCATGTATACACACTCCATATATAAACTTATACATACTCCAAATATGTACACACATTCACCTAAAACCACATATTCTCTCTATATATGCATACTCCATACACACTTCATATGTATAGAAACTACACACACACACACACACACACACACACACACTGGATATATGCACACCCCATAAGAATACGAGTATACACATAGGTTCACTCCTTTTTATGCATCTTTCCCCAGAATGTTTCATTATATTGTGTTACTTCTCATGGGTAAGTTCCACCTAAGAGTATGCAACGTATCATACTGTATAGAGTAATAGATATTATTAGTTGTTTTTTTCTGAATATATCATCAGCATGGATATTGTGGCATAATACTATCCCCAGAATTTAAAATCTAGACATGTGATGCACGCATGCAAAAGACTGAAACTAAGAACTATTACCAGGCTTTTGTCAGATGCAGGCATCAGTACATCATAGCCACTGTCTCTGACAATTAACCTGGGGGAAATTAGAACCATTCTTCAAAGCAAATTCTTGGCAGGAAATATGTTTGTGTACTTCCTTCTTCCATGATTGGATTATAAGGACGTGGTGAGTGCAGCTCTCTAACTCTGTAGGGAAGTGGTGTCCTGTGTCTAGAGAACTTTTCAATCTGTTCCCACTTAGTGAAATTCTGTCACTGGATTCCACAAGCCAGTTGCTTCAAGCTACTTCTAGCCCACATTTACATTTTAATTGATAGAAATCTTTCCTCCAATACGTTTGTAGTCACACATGGAAAGAAAGAAGATATGGATCTCTTCTTTCTATGAAAAGGGGCTTATGTTGTGACTTATGACAGAACTTGTTCTAAGTTTTGCTTCCTTTGTAGGTTTGGCAGCAAGCATGTTGAAGCTTCATTTTTTTTCCTCTATATTGGAATTTGAAAACGTCTCTCAGAGGGCCTGACAGTTATAAAAAGATAATTTCATCACATCAATTTCTAGTGCTTTAATCACAACCTTTATGTTCAAATATTTCAGTGGCATTTTATCTTAGATTTGTCATACCAATTTGCCTGAGAAAAGCATTATTCCTCCTACCCAAATTGTCCGTATGTGTAAAAGGGCAAATTCTGCCTGTTCTTTGGGCAGCTCAGATATATATGGCTCATTATTGATAGAACATGTGTTGTTACATACACAGTCTACAAATTCTATGGATTTTCCTGCTAACCATCATCTCACGGCATCTTATTTGGCTCCTCCTAATCAACTTAAGTTAAATTGTCATAACTTTTGTGACATCAGGTGGGTGAGAAGTTTATATGTCCTTTCTGGGTGTGTTCCAAACCATCCAACCAAGGCAGCTAAACTGCCCTTTAAGAAGAACAGAGAGGATGGTGTCTCCATACATTAAATTCTCGTTATAAGTATCCCATGCCTATTGAAATGTGTGAAAAAAGAATCATTAATTTGTTATAAATTACTTGCACCATTTCCCTACTAATTATTACCTACATTATATATCTGTTTTCCTTGGAAAGTAGTTTGGCGTTTTAGGTTGTTACTGGGATTTTTTTGTTTGTGTTTTCCTTCTTCCATCATGCTAACTGCATCCCTCTCCAGCATGTTCTACCTTCTTTTGGAAAGTCTAAAGTGTATCTTTTTTTCTGTGAATTATCTCTCTTTTGCTGAAGCTGGTCTCACCTAATTTGGTCAAATTTCACTAGAGCAGAATACTATAACACCTGGGTACTGCTTTGCATGTTTATATTGTGTCGATATTTACATGAAATTGTTTTTGCAAATTCAGCTTACTGTTTCTGATACTAAGTAGGGAAACAGATAATGCTAAACATTTTATGATTCACAATAGAGGAAAATTAAAATTACAAGTGCTTATATTACAACATCAGGACAGAACAATAATAAAAGTTTTACAGGAAGCCAAAAATACTTTCATTGATTAATAGGAATACAGGATGATCAGTTTATGCACTGCCTTTTCCTACTGTGATTTGCAAGATACCTTACTTAAAACAATAAAAAACTGTAATAGCTTTGCTGGTGGTAAGTAGAATCCATGTTTGTCTCTTAAAGACTCAATCCCTTCACATTAGAAAGCTCAGAGGTAAATTTGCTTGACTCTGTTTATGTCTTCTCATTATCTTGAACTATAATGATTTATCTCTTTATTTTTATTTAGTTTAATGGACTTCAGTCATTATTTTGTCCCATAGCATTGTCTTTGTCTTTTTCAAATTTCACAGTGAAAAACACCTTCTATCAAGACAAAGCACATTTTCTTAGTACTTTATGGATGAAAATGAACACATGATCAGTGCTGCATGCAACCAATGCAACACATACATGCTGTATGATGAATATTACCCACCCTCACCACCACGAACATCAATTCCATCTCTTTGTATTGCTAATAGTAATGCCCCACAAACATTTCAGTCTATACAAGTTTTACAGAATATTTAATAGTTGTTATCATTTTGCTTAAAATATTATTTACAGAAAAGGGTGGATTACAATTCAATATAATTTTTGTTACAGGGATATATTTTGCAGACAGACAGTAGACAATGTTGAATCCATTTAATTAAGTTCATAATGTAGGAGAAAAGTTTATTTTGTTTTGTTATGCATAGTCTGTAGCTGTAGATAATTTCTACTTTACGTTTCTACTAAATGGGTAAAACAAATAAGTAGATTAGAAAGAAAATATATGAAGATATTGGAGCCAGTGTTTTTGGTACTTCAAAGGAGTATGCTTGCCCTGGTTCAATCCCTAACAATTACTTCTCTTCAAAACAATAAAAACAAATGAAACTGGTGAAAAAAAAAAGACTAAACTAAGCAGATGAAACACTAAGTAGAAGAATAATTACATAAATATTACTTAAGAAATGAGTTCTCTTTCCATATTAGATTCTATATTTGGAAGTTGTTAAAAACAACTTTTTCTGCTCTAAGTATTTACTGTACAGTAAAGCTTATTTTTCTTACAGTTACTATGCATGAGATGTTTGCATAGATGTGCGATAGTTACTTTGTTTGATTATTTATTTATTTTTTGTTTTTAACCAAAATCACTCTTAATGAGATCTCACAGCACTCCAGTTTACAAAACGATGGGATTTCACATTTTTAATGAGTTCCAATTCTGAGTCCTCCTTTCCACACAGGTACTAAATTTTTGGATTTATGTTTTCTATGGTCACAGTCCTTGTAAAAACATGTCCTGTTCATCAAGCTTCCATGTGAGTGGGGCAAACATGTTCTGTGCTGATCTACTGTGCAGTGAATGTGATGGACTAGTGTTTATGCTCTGTACTTTGTGAAATGTGACCAACATTGGTAAATCGCAAAGAATAATGAGTGAGAACTGTGGATTCTTGTGGATCTGTGAAGGGAATAGTAGCTTTGGCCAAACTCTAAGAAACTTTTGGGTAAAGTGAAACTGATATAAAGAATAGAAACACAGTATGTAAAATGTGGCATTTTAATATGCTTCTTTTGATCCTTTCGAACAATAAAACAGATGCAAAACTGTGCACTCAGGGCCTTAAGTGTTTCACTACTAAATTCTTTTTTATTAGTATGAATTACATTTACCATTTATTTTGTGTATATGTGTGTGGGTGTGCAGGAACACACCAGGACATAAGCTTGCAGTAGCCGACTCCTCATGAATCCCAGGGATCAAACTCAGGTCATAGAGCTGATATTAGCTGGCTGAGTCATCTTACTGGCTTAAATTATGCTTAAGGAATGATTAATCCAGAGTTACTTAGTACAGGGCATGAACAAAGGTATAAAGAAACCATGTGACTTTGGAGTAAGTGATTCTAAAATATTTACAAAGCACAAACTGTGGACTTTCATTGTACAGTTTAGTTCACAACACCTGAATCTTTTGAGTTAATGTTTGGTGGAATTAATTTAATGTGGCTAGTCCTAAAAAGAAAAAAAAAAAAAGAGATTCAACTAATTCCCTCAAACATTAACTCAGTAAAATGATGTCAAAAGTCTTTTGATGAAAATCTGTGTTTATATCAAGTATTATCAAATATATTTGAATGTGTATGGAGCCCTGAATCTTTTGAATGTCTATTGCCAAACTTGCTTTTCCATTGTAATACGGAACAACAGACCCAGCTATTCTTTCAAACAAGTCACTACCCTGATGTTGAAATTTTTACCCGGAAGAGTGATGAATCTTCCCCTCATTGCTGACTTACCAGGAATTCATTGTCAATTTCTGTAAACGATGGCAGTGAACCGTCCAAAGGTCAACTATGATTACACTTGTCAATAGTTAATGATTGTGGGTTTGCCTTGCAAATGACCCAACTCTGTGTCTCACTTAGAAACTGTTCATTCTTGCTCCTGCTTCCACAGCTGAGGGGATTTGAAGCATCAGGGAAGGAGTTGGCAAGGTTACAGCTAGTTGTGAACGCCCGGATGTTTTATTTATTGTTTATTTATTTGTATAAATCTTCATAGCATTGTTATCTACTCCATCATTGTCTTTGGTAATGTGTGTGACAGATGCTCTGTGCCTGTATCACCAGGCTTGCCTACTGTTCACAGGGGACTTGGAGAAAACTCATTTTGAACCCAAACTCTGTTACTGTTTTAGAAAAATACAGAACTCCCAATATTAGCAGAAGAATCACAGGCACTACTTCCCACTATTCTTTAAATATGGACTTATATCATAACTTTATATTAGTGAATTTTAAAAAGAAAAATTAAAAAAAAATTAATAATGGTATACTAAAAATAATTGCAGTTAGTGTTTCACAAGGATATCTTACAAACACTGCATTGCGTACTATTTTGCACTCTGAAACACTATATATTTGTGTTTGTTTTATTTAAAGGAAACATTAAGGAATCTAACAGCAAATTAATTGTAAAACATTTATTTGTGTGCATTAGTTCCAGCTATCTCCAGTTCACAATCTATAAGGTCATCTATAAAACTTGATCATCAATTTTCTTATTCATCTTGTGTTATTATTTTTGTTTGTTGTTTTTAAGGTGAAAGTTTGAGAAAAAATAAATTCTACTTCCAGATTTCAAAGTTGAATATTCCTTTTGGCTAGTCAGACTATGTTAAAACTTGATTTATAACTTCTTTTTTTTTTTTTTTTTTTGGTTTTTCAAGACAGGGTTTCTCTGTGTAGCTTTGCGCCTTTTCTGGGACTCACTTGGTAGTCCAGGCTGGCCTTGAACTCACAGAGATCCGCCTGGCTCTGCCTCCCGAGTGCTGGGATTAAAGGCGTGCGCCACCACCGCCCGGCGATTTATAACTTCTTATTTCCTTGAACAGAGAAAAATAAACACACAAAGCACACATACATAGAAACCACAAAGAAAAGTAATTCTTAACAGTAGATTTAAGTTGTCAGTCTACTAATTGGATTGTAGCACATTAATGATATTCACTCTTAACAGTCTTTTTGGCCCACTCATGTGAAAAAACAAAATAGATTATGTTCCTCCGGTAAGTCTTTTTCTGTAATATCCGACTTTGTTCTCCATAGCAATTTTATCTCTTATTATGTAGAAAGCAAAGACTGTGGTATGTTTGTTAACACTTTTTGAAAAATTAGCTAATTTTTTTACATCCTGACTGCAGTTTTGCCTCCCTCTTCTCCTCTCATTCCCTCCCCAATCTCTCCTCTGCCCTCCCTGTTCACTCTTACTAAGTTTGTGATCAGAAACAGGCATGCCTCCCATGGGTTTCAGCAAAGCATGGCATATCAAATTGCAGTAGGACTAAGTACCTCCCCTGTATTTAGGCTGGGCCAGGCAATATAGTATGAGGAAAAGATTCCCAAGAGCCAACCAAGGCATTAGAGACAGCCCTTGTTCCCATTGTTAGAAGTCCCACAAATAGACAGAGCTATACAACTACCACATATATGTAGAGGGCTTAGGTTGGTCCCTTGCAGGCTTCCTGGTTGTTGGTTCAGACTCTGAGTTCCTATGAGCCAGCTCAGTTGTTTCTGTAGATTTTCTTGTGGTGTCCTTGACCCCTCTGGCTCCCAATCCTTCCTTCCCCTCTTCAGCAGGATTCGCTGAGCTCTGCCTAATGTTTGGCTGTAGGTTTCTGTATCTGTTTCCATCAGTTACTGGACAAAGTCTCTTTGATGACAGCCAGAGTAGCCACTAATCCGATCATAAGAGATGGCCAGTTCAGACTATGTATCCACTGTTGCTAGGAGTCTTAGCTCGAGTCATTCTTGTAGATTTGTGGGAGTTTCCCTTGCATCAGGTTTCTCACTGACCCCAAAAAGCTCCCTGCCACCTTTCCAGTACTCTTCCTCTCCACTCATCCCCAACCTGATCCCTCAAATTCCTATCTCGCCCCACCCCCAGTCCACCCAGGAGACCTTTTCTATTTCCTCTTCCCAGGGAGACCCATGTGTCCCCCTTTGGGCTCTCCTTGTTGCCTAGCCTCTCTCAGTCTGTGGATTGTAGCATGGTTATCCTTTCCTTTACAGCTAGTATCCACTTATGAATGAGTACATACCATGTCTGTCTTTCTGGGTCTGGGTTACCTTACTCAGAATGATTTTTTTTTTCTAGTACCATCCATTTGCCTTCAAATTTCCTGAGGCTCCTCAATTGAAGAATGAATAAAGAAAATGTGGTACATTTACACAACGCAGTATTTATTACTCAGCACTTGTTTCCAGCACTTGTTTACTGTTGGTCACTATATTTTTATCAAATAGAAAAAAAAAAGAATGTATATGGAATTCTGGTGTCTTTAAAATACCTTAGTGGTCTCCACAGGTATACAACAAGTATACACACACACACACACACACACACACACACACACACAGAGAGAGAGAGAGAGAGAGAGAGAGAGAGAGAGAGAGAGAGAGAGAGACATACACACAAAAAAACCCAAAAAAACACTGCAGTAAACGAAATATAAAAATATGAACTCTGTTATAGTTAACTATTCTGTATATAAATTTAACGATTATATTGAAATCGTTTCTATGCTTCTATTTCATGCAGGGATTGGAAACAATTAACAAAATTATCCAGGGATTAATTAAACATTATGTGCTAGGTATTACATGGAACATTTGCTCATTTAATTCTCATAATAGCTAATAATGAAGTTAATGTCATTGTATTTCTTTTTCAGTTGAGCATAAATTTGAAATAAATTAAGGAATTTATTCAGGTTAGCACAGAGCTCATAAAAAAGGTTGGAATAGCATCAATATTACTAGCAATAGTGGTATTGCCCTTCACTGTAGATTTTGGGGACTCTCCCTCTTGTATGTTAGAAGTAATTTCCCCTATATTTATATCTTCATCCATAACATTCAGTGCAAGATTGATCATATCAGTGTTTCTCAACCTTCGTAATGCTGTGATATTTTAATCCAGTTCTCCATGTTGTGGTGACCCAACCATCGTTGCTACTTCATAACTAGTTTTGCTAGTGTTATGAATTGTAATGTAAATATCTGTTTTTCTCCCATGGTTTTAGGTAACCACTGCGAAAAGGTCACTTGACCTGCAAAGGAGTCACAACCTATACGTTGAGAAACTCTGATTTTTAATAATAGTTATTATTATCGAAGAAATCATCATCAAATTTATTTGTATGACATAATATAACACAATTTTACAATATAGATAGCCATGGTTTTAGTGTTAAAACTAAATGTTTTAATGTGTATGTGTGAATATGTTCATGAGTGTGAGGCGGAGAACATCCTCAGTGTCATCTTTTCTTCCCACCTTGTTTGAAACATAGTCTCCTCCTGTTTACTGCTGGATATACCAAGCTAGTAAGTAGGCCCTTGTGCTTCTAGAAAGTCTACAGCCTGTACCTCCCATTTCCCAGAAAGCAATTCCCAGGCAAAGTCGGAATTAAGATGCATGTGCCACCGTGCCTGAATCTAATGTGGATTCCAAATTCTTCAATTACGTCATCAAGCTTAGAAAGGGAGAGCCTTATCATTACTCTGGTACCTGTTTTTTTCATTATGAAACAGAAGTCAGATTTATGACACGTACTAGGTTTATATAAATTATTTTTATTTAAAAATTTTCATAGTACAGTCTTCTTAAGTATATATTAATTTTGATGTACTAAATCATTATAAATGAATCAAATTTTATGTATAGTAAATAAGCAAATCATTAACTAGAAAAGGTTGATATGCTTATGCTTTATATTTTAAATTGTAAACTATTTCAAGTGTTTAAACAAATAATAGACAATAATAAAATTTTTGTTATACTTAGACAAGTTGTAATGAGAAATAGCTATCCAGTCACAAAACAGTATTAAGTTTAAATTACAGACAATGCAAAGTTGAGATGATTAAAAATATTTAATTGCAGATATTATTAGTAAAAAAAATTCTTTGTAAAATTTTTCACCTACCTTAAACTATTGGATATAATTAAAGGTTTTAACCTGTACTTAACTGATTAAAATGTTCTATCTTTTTAATTAAAGGCAAAAGAATATTTTTGTTATGAATATGTGGTATTTGAGCACAGTCTTTTTTTTAATCAGGAAATCTATGCATCTCTTCCCTAAGGCTACTTCTGCATGCAGATACACAATAACCAACCTCATCAAATGTGATGAGAGAATTGCAGTTTTTCAGTTAATAATGGCTGCACTGTATCTGTGAATAAAGTGATAGCTATCTATATTAAAATATATTTTCATCATCTAATAGCTCTGAGTCCTTATAAAGCATGTTGTTAGATACAGAGTTCCAAGCAAAATAAGTATTGCATAAGTTCAGTATTAATTTTGTGTAAACCGTAATAAAAACTTTTTCCAGTGCTACAATTGTGTTGGGCTTAAAAACTGGTTTCTGTACCAATAACTGACCAGTTTCCCTATCCTGCTGGTAGTTTCTTTATGCCTTGCCCACAACCAGATGAATTATTATTAAAATATGAATAATCCAATTACATACTTAATTTGAAAGATTAGTACAAAAATAAACAAATTACCACTGTTTCTCAAAATATTCTCTCATGCTGTCTGTATGCAAAGTGGCCCCCTACCTCCAATCAACACATGTACATGCTATGTTACCCAAGGTGACTGTTGCTAACAGGGATCAGAGAATGAGACTAAGGGGTTGACTCACTATCAGAGGAGTTTAGTGTCTACCATTTTATTAAATTTCAAGTCTTGACACTGCTTTTTCTTAAAAAAAAAGAACTTAGAACTAGTAAATTTTCAAAGTAATTATTAAGAGGGTATGAGTTTTGAAAGGTTTGAAATATTATAGTAGGTGTGCTCTGACTTTAGAATTCGATAGGCTTGCGTGATTTTCTGTAAAATTCTTCAAACATATTTTAATGCTTCCAGGAAATCAAGGATGCACACAACACACATGCATGCATGCTCACACATACACAGACAGACAGAGAGACAGACACACACACACACATACACACACACCTGTGAGTGAGAGAATAACTGGTTAAAGCTGGTCATATAGATATATATAATTGAACCTAGCCATCCTCTTCAATGTGACTGTGGACTTATAACTTTACACTGGCTCCAGGCCTACTCACAAGGGGGTATACAAGTAAGCAAAATGTACTTCCTAGACTCTATCAGTAGACACTATCTCAGCAAGGATGGCTAGGACCCCTTAGTTCCCTCCCTCCCTAACACATGATGAACTGTTGGCAAGCCCAGCCTTGTAAACCCATTGCAGACAGCCATCGTTACTCGAGATCAAGATATTACTCTTCCAAGTTTAGTCACACAGTGACAAGATGGCCTGACTTTCACCGTGTCAATTTAGGGTTTAACTCACGGCTTACAATTTTAGAGTGCCCCAACTTCTTTATGTGGTGATCCATGGTTTCAGAAAAAGGCTGACAAGGTCTGTTAAGGACCAGGACACCACAAATCTGAGAAAGCTTAGAATCAGTGAGAGTTTGTAATCAGTGGGCATTTGAAACCTGATGTCAAATTATATATAAACTATTTTTGTACATACATTTTAAAACTGACAAATTGAAGACCAAAAAGTACAGTCAGTGACATTTTGTTATATAGATCTAGATAACATATGTTTGCATTAGGAAATGATTATTTTATCTGTCATCAGAGATTAGATTTAACATGTAATTAACCAAAATGCAACATTATCAAATAACACTTGAATCCTTGAAATACGTTGATTAATTCAATTTTTTAAAAATATTCTGTTTTATATGGAGTGCAAAATTGTAGTTAGAGCCATTGAGATGGCTTAGTGGGTAAAGGAGCTTGCTGCCAGGCCTGACAGCCCGAGTTTGATCCCAGGACAAACACCGTGGAAGAGGAGAGCTGTTCTCTGACTGACACACACATGGATACACACGCCCACACTGTGCATGTGCAATAAGTAGATAAGTATTAGATAATATTTTAAGTTACATATAAACATTCACATTCTGAAGGATGTGTCATTATACATAAGGAGCATCTATTGAGAACACCTATTTCTTCTTGTTAGCATCTGATGGCTTAATTATACTGGCAACCAGGCAAATAAACTGACAGGAATCATTTTTACCATGCCGGTGCCCTTGTGACTCAAAGTTCCTACACAAATTTTCTGGATCCATTTAGAGACGTGGAATGGAAATCGTCACCTGTTTCCAGAAATAGAGATAGAAAAAGTAAATCAAGTTGTTTTTTTGAGTGTCCTGCATCTCATTGCCTTTCTTCACCCTCTACCCAGGAGCCTGCCCTGTTATTCAACAGATTTGATTCAGTGTTACACAAAACAATTTTTAAAAATAAAACTGGATAAATAAGTATGGCATGGGCTTTAGACAAATGGATCATCTTTAAAAGGCTAGAAAGTGAATTTCTTTGATTTTACTTTCAACTATTAATCTATTTCTTCATGGCTCTCATAGCTGAGCTGTCTGCTCACACACGGAAGCTAGAATGGCTGTCCAAACGTATACACTGAGTTTTAACAGATTTTTCAGAAGCATAATTTACACATCATCAAATTCACTCATCTTAAGTGTAAATTCAATCGTATTTTAACATATTTACTGAGTTTCTAGCAATCACCACAATCTACTTTTGGAACATTTTCATCCTCACACCCCACTCTCGGGCAAGGCAGCCGCTAATCTGCTTTCTGTCTCTGCTCTGGAGATTGTCCATAAACAGTCATGTGTGCTCTCTCGACTTGACTTCTTACATTCTGCTTGTTTCAGTTTATGCTTGTAACTTATATCGGTATTTGATTCCTCTTCTTGCTTCATCTCCTCCCTCCCTCCCTTCCTCCCTCTCCTCTCCCTCCCCATCCCTTCCTCTCTCTCTTTCCTTTCTGAATGATACTTTTAATCACACTACTCTACTTGTGCTATTAGACATGTACTTGAGAATGGGTAATTTGCAAGAGGCCTGATTTTCTTTCTCGGTTCTCAGTGCTTGAGTGCTCTGTGTCAAGGAGCCACAGAGGCCATGTCTGATGAGAGGGTTCTCTCCACTTCTAAGACTTGATGCTATGTCCTCACATGGTGAGATGTGGGAGGAACACTAGCTAATTCTCTCTAGTGTTTTTATTTATTTATAAGTCACTGTTCCTATTCACAAGGTCCGTGCTCTGTCTAAAGGTCTTGTTGCTTAATACTATTGCATTAGACATTTAGGTTTCAATCTGAATTTTTGAGAGGGCATGCTCCAGTTTATTTTTTCTCTCAAATAAAAATAGTTAATAAAGCAGACACATATTATTAAAACAGTAGTTCCAAAAGTCTTACCTTAATATATCAACAAATAAGTTGAAAACCTGGTAAGTCAAACAACATGCAATCCTTGGGATTGAGGATAGTTTCTTATATAGCTCCATGTCAGAAGTTCTAGGCACACTGAGCAAAGGTTAGTTCTTAAGGCCTTGAGAAGCCTCACTCAAAAGGCTTTTCTGGGCACAGCCCACACAGGAAACTTCACAGTTGAGTGTGGGAGCACTAACTCTTCCAGATGTTGCATGATTGCTGATGTTCAGTGGAGCTGTCTGAGGAAGCCTCACCTTCATGTTATTATCATATTACTAGACATTATCAAACTGGGGCTTTTTTTGTGTCAACTCCCATCCTAAGGCTTTTCTGTCTGGACAGAAGGAAATGCTTTGATAGCTAGATGAAGTAGTTCTACCAGGACTATGTACTCTGAGCAGCTGCTGCCTTGTTCCAATGAACTAACTGCCCAAGTTTATTTTCTGTGTCCCCTGGGGGAGTCTTGTCAAACATACATCCTTATGTAGTGTTGTACTTGGACCCACATGAAGTGACTCAAGAGCTTTGTGCTGCAGTGAAGGGATCAAAGAGCTGAGGCTACTCTGGATATAAACCTAGAAATTCTGTGGGTGCCTTGGTTTGCTCACTTAAAACAGTTATAAAATCCCAGGCCATGTTATTTTTAGCTTGTGGGGGTCATGATGGTTCCAAAGATCTCTGGAGTGACTTCAGGCTCCTTCTGTTGTGCAGATGAAGAACATCTGTCTTCTTTTCCATACTAATCTCCCACCCTTGGGGTCTTCTCATGAGAAATACCTTTTATTCTTCATAATCTGATCACGATGGTGCTCTTCCAGGGCAGATCATCCTGCTTCTCTTTATTCTATCTAGAGGTAGAATTCCCTATAAGTTGTATCTTTAAACCATTTTTTTCCTCTTATATGATTTTAGCATATCGTCAGGAGATGCTGTGAAACACTCCAAATACTTGACTTACAGATTTCTGCTCCCAATGATTCTAACTTACCGCTCTTAAATTCTGGCTTTCATAAAGCCATGGACTTAATGCAGTCAAGTGATGTTGCTGTGTTACAAGGACAACTTTTTCTCTGTTTTCCAATAAAACATCCATTTCTTACCTCCGACTCATCAGGATCATCTTCAATAAATAATGTTAGACCAAAATTCTGCTGTAATTCTGTAATTTTCTGCTACAATCCCATTTTCCTGGACCCTGAGAGAACTGCCCTTAGCAACACATTCAATGTGATACCTTCCTTGTCTCCATGTTACCAGTCTTCCAGCCTCTACCCTTTTTCCATTCCCAAAGCTGATTCCTCATCTATAGGCATTCACTAAGCCAAAACCCTATTCTCAGTTTTGATATCTTTTGTTGGTCCATTTCCACAAAAATGTGTGAGAATGAATAATTTAAAAGTTACATAAATTTTGTTTTTATCAGATTGAAATGAGATGTTACATATTAAATTCTGGCCCAGTTGGTGTCTGGTAAGGGCCTTCTCTCTAATTCTAAGACAATATCTTTTTTCTGTATCATCACATGGCAGAATGTAGAATGACTAGACATTTTGATGTACTTATCATCAGTCCTTTTATAAGGTTGACTGCCCTCGTGTCTGAGGACACCACCGTCATGATTTTCCATTCCCTGAAGTCTCCACATTTTAATACTGATATATAAATTAGAACATCCTTGTTCAAATCATTGTAGTTGCATACTGAGTTTCACGTTGGAAATTTATTATTACCCTTCTACATGTACAATATATTCAATACTCATAATCTTTTAGTTTTTATTTTATAATTAAGTACTGGTACTATATCTAATGCCATTTTATTAATTCTAATTTGTGGATATCTATCATTAACAATTTCTATATTGGACTCTTTTACATATCATTTGCTTTCTGTAGAAGTTCGTCTTATACTGTAGGCTCCCATTTGAAAGACACTTGTGTATTAGTTTGGTTTGTGGCTGTATGGCAGAATATTTGTGACTGAATTATTTATAATGAGCCAAACAGAAATTTGTTGTATCACAGTTCTAAAATCTGGGAAGTCCATCATAATGGTGCTCAAAGTTGCCTGGGTTCTTAATGTGTTGAAAAATGTTGGGATCATAATTTAAGGTTGTTCAGAAAAAGAAACATTGCGTACAACAGGATAAACTATGACAACAGTAAAGATCTTCCCACAATAATGACAGCAATCCATTTCTTCCCATTCTTCTTAAAGGGCCACCCCCTCTTAGTATTTTGACAAGAGCTAATTAATGTCAACTAGAATATTGGCAGCACCCGTGTTCAAACTACATGATTTGCTTATTGTTAACCGACAATTTTCTGTAGATGTGCACACATACATTAATAAACCTTTATTCTTCCTAAATTAAACAATAAAAGACTTTTGTTATTTTGACTTGTGTCAGACTTAGAAATTTCTCCTTTTTTTATTTGTTTGTTTGTTTTGCCTTAACATGCACTAAATGTCTCTGGGAGTCATCTATTGTGGTTAACACTTTTGTCTATTAAACAAAACAAAACTGTAACTAATTAGTGCAGTTAAAACTTCAAAGTTATATTGTTCTGGGGAAATTTTCATATCAATTGGCCAATTATAAAATGTCTTTATGAAACGTGTTTTGGTTTTCAAAGAGCAGCAATGAAAAATAACGTGTCCAGTTTGTGAGTCTTAATATTAAATGCATATCTGCTTTTTTAGCATTTGTGGAATTCAGCATCTGGAACGAATTGGCAAGAAACTCAATCTCTTTGATTCCCTCTATTTCTGCATTGTGACATTTTCTACTGTGGGCTTTGGGGATGTCACTCCGGAAACGTGGTCCTCCAAGCTATTTGTCGTTGCTATGATCTGCGTTGCTCTTGTGGTACTCCCCATACAGGTAAACAGAACTTTGTTCACCTTTGTAGAGCTGTGCAACATGCAACGCCATGGAATATTGAACCTCTCCATTAATAAAAAAAAAAAGACCCGATTGTTTATTTAACACTATTATTATAAGACATGCTATGGAGAGCTTAATGAATTTCTTACATTATGTCAGAAAGAAATGACTTCTTAAATTTTATTAGACACCTTTTGCCTGCAAGTCACAAGTGATAGCCCACATTTTGCTTTGATTATTTAACATGTTTTCTTTTAAATATAGATTATCTGATATCACTAGTTATGATATATAATTTTAAATTATAGGATGTTAGACTAAGGAATTAAATTTGGGAAATGAAAAAAAAAAAAGAGGTATGATTTGCCAGGGGTTAAAATTTAATTTCTCACCATTCAGTGGTAGCACCTGCCATTAATCCAGCACTCAGAAGGCAGAGGCAGGCAGATCTCTGTTAGTTCCAGGCCAGCCTGGTCTGCAGTACCGAGCAAGTTCCAAGACAACCAAGACTACACAGAGGAATCCTATCTTGAAAGACAAAACAAAAGGAAAACAAAAACAAAAAGTTGATTTCTCATGTCCATCAACTAAAGCAATCTCTGAGCATTGCGTGTGCACATTATGCAGCATTTTGGGTAGTAGACTGATTGCAAAGGGCAGAGCTGTAAACCATGACCAGTCTCTAACTTCTTGTGATAATGGGCTCTGAATGCCTATAAGAGAACAAATCAGGAACACAATATGACACATGAAAATTAACCTTGCGTGCTCATCAAACAACCTTAACCAATTCATTCTACCACGCCTACCTCCCTGACGTTCCTCTACATCACTCATTGCTGCACAGTGCACTGTGTGTGTCAATACAGCTCTCTCCCCTCGCAGGATACAGACACTATGGGGCAGGAGAATTGGTAGCTGGCAGAGCGGTTACTTTTCACACAGTGGATGGCATATTGCATCATACTTCCCTGGACATAAAGCACATAGCCTAGCATCTTAGTGGCCTGGTATGGTGGTATAATACTAAAATCATTCTAATGTGTTTCCATGGAGACCTGAAGCCTCAGGGCTTCCTTTGTAATCTCTGTGGAAATCACATGGTCAGCCTCTTGTTGAAAGGAATACTGATAATTTGAAACTCAGCTATTTCAAGAGTAAGAAATGCGTTGTACCTGATCACAAATGGGGCACTGCACTGGATTTTCACTCTCCTGTGTGATGTTTTTCTTTCACATGTGGAAAATTCATTACAGTTTGAGCAATTAGCCTATTTGTGGATGGAGAGACAAAAGTCAGGTGGAAACTACAGTCGTCACAGAGCTCAGACTGAGAAGCACGTTGTCCTGTGTGTCAGCTCATTGAAAATCGACTTACTTATGGATTTTCTAAATGAATTCTATGCACATCCAAGACTGCAGGTAAATTTGAATTCTATTATGTACAATACTGAATCATACTTAATAGTACATTAACCGAGAGTGCAACCTGTGTTCTGGTGCTTTTATTTATATACTCACATTTAAAAAGGGCAAATGAAAGACTAATGAGGCACATAGAAAAATGCTGGATGAATAAACAGCCTTGAGGTTCCCGTCTGTACCTGTGCTAAAAGACAGGTGGGACTTGTTTTTGCTTTAAGTCAAACATTTTATTGGACTTAAAGGATTGTTGTTTTCTCTCTTGGGTAAAGGATAAAAGAAATTTTTACAAAGCAGTGGGTTTTAATATGAAATACAATAAAACAATGAAGAAACCATCATGGAAAGCGTAGTTATAAGAAGTATTGCTGAAGCCAGGTAGTGGTGGCACACACCTTTAATCCCAGCACTCGGGAGGCAGAGGCAGGCGGATCTCTGTGAGTTTGAGGCCAGCCTGGTCTCCAAAGCGAGTTCCAGGAAAGGCTCAAAGTTACGCAGAGAAACCCTGTCTTGAAAAAAGAAGTATTGCTGATAGGAATGTGAGAGTATGGGAATTCCTTCTTGTAAGGTTCTAATTTTTATGTTGTGTGTGTGTATGTGTGTGTGTGTGTGTAGATATGTATCTCTGTGTGCCTGTGCATCTGTGTGTATGGTTGAATGCAGAAGCTAACTATTGTGTCAGATCCCTGAAGGTGGTATTGTAGACTGTTGTGAACTGCTCAGTGTGGGTGCTGGGAACCAAATTCAGGTCCCATGTTAAGTGTGTCCAGTACTCTTACTTGCCAAGACATCTCTCCAGTTCCTGGAAGTTCCCTTTTGTGTATTCATTCTGGAGTGTGACAAAGCACTGTAAAGACAAAGTAGATTTAGGCAATTTTTTTTCCAGTGCAATTACTTCAGTTAAGAAACGGTAGTTTGTTTTGTTTTTCCTGAATGAATCTGTATGAGTAAAACATAGGACAACACTGAATAAAATATAATTTGTAAGTGATGTTTAAAATACATAGTATATTGATTTAACACTGTTTATTCCTAACTTATGTTCTTAAACTTTCCCATACACTTTAATTTTCTTTATAAATATTATATATTATTTTGAGAAAATCTAATAAAATGATCTCATAATAATTAAGTCTATCTATTAACAATATAACGATTTTAAATACTAAACATGTTGATGTAGATATATTTTAGTAGGACCTTATAGGGAATGGTTTCCAAAGAAGCCAAATTCTTGTAGATTAGTTTTAAGTCATTTTACATTTTGAATGCATTTGCCAGGTCTCTAAATTATGGTGCACTTTGAAATATTTTGATCTAAAACCATTTTTTTAATCATTTATTGTTTTCAATATACCTTCAAAACTCCTAACTATACAAATATTCATCAGAAGTTGCTCCAAGGTACCAGTCCATACTATAATATATTAAATATATTTCAGTCTAAAAAGCCACACTTTGAAGTATGAATTGACCCGTAAACCTTTCTTTCTCCCATCCAGTGTGTGTTTTACACTCACTCTGCAGTGCTAGCTAAATTGAAGGAGTGTGTAGTGTGTACTCCATGATTGTCTTCCTCTGTGGTGCTGATGCAATTAAAATAGCTCAGGCTCACTGACTGTTTGCATTCCTCACTTTGTGTTTATCATAGTGCAGTCTTACTTAATTTTTCTGAATTTACAAGTAAACTTTATTTATTACCAAGAATTTATTTCAACTTAATCATAATTAAGGAAAATTTCGTAAGTATTTTGTGTACCTCTGTAGGATAACATAAAGCATGGTTGTGTTTATGTCATTGCCCATTTTACCTCGAGTAGGATTATTATGTGGTGATTTTGTGTCCTACGGAGATGGATGTGCAAGTTCGGAGGGTGCTACAGATTCCGATGTGGTCCCAGAGAGTGATCTACCTTCAAGGCTCAGCACTTAAAGATCAGGATCTCCTGAGAGCAAAGTAGGCATCCTTGCTATGTTCTCTCTCTCATCTTTTAATTTTCAGTCCTTTGATGACTTTTTTCTTATAATATTTGCAAGATACATTTCACACATATTTAAATAAAAAATTTAGCTCCATTTTACTAATTTTAAAATAAAAATGCTAGAAATATAGGCTCTTGTTTCCTACTTTTATTTTAAAGCAGATGTCTAAGATAGCATGTCTACACCATGCGATGAGAAGTCGCCATGATAGAACTGCATTAGCTGTCAAAGATAGACAAGTGGTATTCAGATTTCCCATTAGAGACGTCTCCAAATTTCACAATTCTGCTTTTATTTCACAAATGAAAGAGTTGGACTAAATAATTTGTGAGATATCAAAGCATGAGTCGGAGTTTGAATTTTAAGGAGGTTGCAGCAGGCACTCAGCCACAGACACCTTTATCTTGCTGGGGTCAAAGTCAGAAGAGTCCTCTGAGCTGGAGGAAACAGGATCCTGAGAGGTTCTGTGGAGTTGCCCTCGTATTGTCCATATGCCTGTAAACAGGGCTTAAAAAGTGACCTGGTCTAACCACCTATTACGGGAAATTGGTCTTCTAACACAGAAGCGGAGTGAGGGAACGTTCTGGGAGGACTGAGGTCACCAGGGGATCAGGGCTAACACAAAACAATTTCCTTAGTTTCAAAACTAGGAGGAATCTTTAGCTGGCAAGGCTTTGCTGGATACCTTTTGCCAGTTTAAAGACTTAAGCATGCTTTCATGTTTCTTCTTAGACGCTCTCATGTACTGTTTTAAATGTAAAAGTTGCCTCATCACAGTTGATAACCTAAGACTTTTTGTTTATATAACTCACCTAATGTCCCAAGTGATGCTTAGGTACCCAGTAGCTGTGAATTCTGATGTTACTTTTAATTTATCAAGAGGAAAATAAATTTAGCTGAAATTTGTTTTATTTGATTATTTAATTTAAGAAACAAAACATTAAGCAGAAACTTCCAAAATAGAATGAATGGTAAATATTGGAAAGCTTAAGAGTATATGTTTTTGTCTTAGAGTATATCTCTATAAAATACTACAGGTGACATTTCTATAAACAGTCAGATGTTACCAAATTCTCACGTGAATTGGAGATTTAACTATTTCTTATTTGATATCTATATAATTATTAGAGGATGTTGCCACATTTCCATCCTCTAAAGCTCTATATTCTTTTGTCTGTATGCATCATTCTCCTTAAATTACTATGAGTTAAGTTCTTCCCACAGCTTGTCCATGGTGTGTTGATATGCATGTGTGTGATGAAATTTTTTGTTTGGGAATTGAATTTAGGCTTTTTGTTTTAGCTATAAATATCTCAGATAGATTCTAAGTGTCGATACTAGTAACAAAATGATTCTCTAAAAAAAAAAAGGGTCCCATTTACAGAAAACCCTCCATGTGAATTGAAAATGGATAAATCATAAAAAAAAGGATAACAAGAGACTTTTGTCCAGCTAGACTGTTCAAAGAGCTGGGCCGAGCAAGGCATCTCTTAGGGTGACAGACTATCTATTGTATGTACATTTCTAATCCTAATTTCATATAAAATATTTGGGATTTAATGTTAACTAATACATTCTTCAGCATGATTCCCCATGCAAGGAAGAAGGAGTAGGAGTCTCCAAACAAGTCCCAAAGGTCAGTTGCATGACTTAACTGTTTTACTGAAAGCGACGTTTAGAGAACGTTGTCCAATACCAATGTTATTCAGCAACCGTGCCTCAATGTTTTCTTCAGAATTGTTTTGTTTGGATCAGTTTCCTGGGCTCTTTGTCTCTCTTCTCCAGTGAAAACATTATTTTTGTCAAAGACCTAATTTTGTCACAGTGTACCAGAAAGACAAATCATTCTTCATTTGAAAAATAAACATTCGTATGTTTTGAAATCGCTACTTATGAAGGACTAAAACACATTTTTAAGTTACTAATTTTAAGAATGAAAAAACATTATCATCAGGAAAAAAGCATTTGGAACAAAAGGTTGAACAGTCTCCTGGAAACATAAACATACAGTGGAGTTTGACTTAAAACCACTAAGCATATCTCTTCTCTCTCTCTAACTGAGTAGTTGTAGCTGAGATGAGTTATCCATAAAATAAAGATCAGCAGTGTTCCTAATTTGTGCAAAACATATTAATGAAAATATAACAGCTAAGTTCAACTTCTTTTTTTCTGCAATAAATTCTGGAGCTGTTTTTCTCACAAATGTAGTCATGTTCGGCAAGACATCCAACTGTCCTTTAAGCTTAAGGACACACATGTAGGGTGTGGCCCAGGCCATGCCACACTTACTCCAGCAGCATTTCAATGTGGTTACTCTGTTTCCTGTCTGTGTTTAGGATGGACAATGCGGAGGCCTGTTTCATTCTGAGCAGCCGCTGCGAAGTGGACAGAACATCGTCTGTAAGTTTTCTGAAACCCCTTCAGTGAACTTTGATTTCCACCATGCAAGGTTTTTGCTTAGTTTGAGTCAAAACAAAAAAATAACAGACAAAAAAAGCAAGCAAGCAAACCAAAACCAAACCAAACCAAACAAACAAAAAACTCAGAAAACATAAAACTACTGTAATGAAAATTTGTGACCTTACATTTTCACTAAAGTTAAAAAGCTATTTATTAACATTAAAAACACTATACATTGTGTCAACAAAAGTGTTTTACTAATCTTCTCCCTGCTTTCTAGTAATCCTCTAGCTAAATATGTCCTACAAGATAAGAGTTTTGTTAAGATGGCCTGAATTTCCCGAACGTCAAATGAAAGCAGGTGGTTCCAAGCAGAGAATAATGGGATCAATTGGTGAATTTCTTTTAAAAATATATGCTGTTTTCAAGTTATCTAGAGTGGGCACTGGAAATATTCATTGTTTGAAAAGGTATGTAGGGATCAGTTGGGTAACTTTTGACTTAACAGAATTTTTGTGATGTAGTTTTTAAGCCCAAACTTCTCTAAATCAAACTGGTTTAAATGAATTACTGAATTATGACTTCAGTTTTTTAAGAGATAGTTTAACTGCACTTTTTTGTGCGAATTTGGATCAGTAAGTCATAACATGATTGGCTATGTGACATGGTCACTGCAGTGTACTTGAACTTTTTACTCATATGTTTGTAAACTGAAAGAGCATTCCCACCCTTCATTAGAAGATAGTTCCTATGAATTGATTCTCCTTCCACAAAATTCTTATGTTGAAGGCCTTACTCTCAATGGCTACAGATAAGATATTGACAAGAGTTTAGTGTAGTAATGAAGGCACTATTAGGAGTCTCTACCCAAAGTAACTATGTCTTATACAAGAAAATTTTAAGGAAGGCATATACATGAAGAGTTTCAAAGGAACATGAAAGTGAATGAAAGATCCAAAGAAACACTCTTAGACTATCGTCTCCCCTCACAGCTCTGCCACCACCTTGAGTTCAGACTCTAGTATTTGGATCTGTGAGACAGCAGATTACTGTGGATTAACCTGAGTTTATAGATGTTTGCCATGGCAGCCCAGAAACTAGTCATTTGATATCACCTAAACAAATGATCAGAAAAGCTCGCAAATACTTGTTTTACTTTTTTTAAAGTCAGTGCTGAAGAGACGGTCCAGTGGTTAACCATATGCACTGCTCTCACAAATAACCCAACTTCACTTCCCAGCAACTTTATCAAGTGGCTCTCAACTGCCTGTAGGTCCAGCGGCAGGAGGGCTGGACTACCCTCTTCTGGCTTCTGTGGGTACTTCCACACATGTGCCCCCCCCACACACACAGAGGGAGTGAGAGAGACAGAGACAGAGAGACAGAGACAGAGAGACAGAGACAGAGAGACAAGGACAGAGAGAGACATACACACAGACACACAAACTAAAGTAAATATTTAAAATGTCACCACTCTTCTCTTTTTCACATATATTACTTTATTTTAGTCCAGATCTTTTTTACTTCGTGTAATTACAACTTGAGATTTTTTAAATATTTGGGCATAAAAGTGCTCCAGTCAGATCTGATAAAGTAGTGAATTTGAAATGAACATTGTGTGTGAGTGTGTGTGTGTGTGTGTGTGTTATTGTTTTACATGTAGTTGTCAACCTTGTTCACATGGCTTTTTAATTTTATAAATTTTAACTTTTTTTGTGGAGAAGCAGGGATACATACATATATATATGTATATATATATATATATATATATATATATACATATATATATATTACCTGAACAATTAATGTATAGTAACTTCTAGAGTTAACTTTAAAACATGAATTTGGGAAGCTTTCATTGAAATAGATGCAATCCATTTCTTTCTGATTGTAGTAAACTGGGAAGAAGTTAATAAAAACACCCATAAGGACTAAAAGTTAAGTAGATGAGGCAACAGTAGTAGAAATCTGGAAGTTAGAAAGCAAGTAGGTGAGCTGCAACTGACTCATCCAAAGCAAGTTAAATTTTAGATTTAAAGAGGACATGCATTACAAATGATGCTGTTGGCAAGGAGACCTCAAAAGTCTCAGGACAGAAGGGGCCAGATGCTGCTTAAAGCGGGGCTGTATGTAGGACTCTTTCAAAGTCAGGGAAAGGAGCAGATTCCCTAGATCTCTCATTTGCATTCGTGGTTGCTTTCTGAACCCTGGGAGAAGAGGTATGTTATTTAGACAATTTGTTCTGTGAATCCTCTACTTTCTAAGCCAGAAAGAAAATTTTGGGAGCCTAGGTACATGCAATATCTTAGTTGATTGAGAACAAATTGCTTGGAGTATTTCATATGCTTCTTTAAATAAATATGTCTTGGAAAAGTGGTCCATTATAAGAGAAAATGCCCTATATTCAGGTGTGTGTGTGTGTGTGTGTGTGTGTGTGTGTGTGTTCCTGAACATGGGAATGCATTTATATGTTCATATGAGTATACAAAGTCAGAAATCCCTGGCGCAATGTTTGATTACCCTACAATGAAACCATATATAATACCATCCTATCAGCATTTTTTTCTTAGCATTTTTAGTTTTAAATTCTTCTCTCCTGTATATTCAGTCCATCAGAATCACTGGACATTTTAGAGAATTGGCAACAATAAAGAAAAAGAGAATGAATGAACACAAAATTCCTACCAAAAAAGAAAGAGAAATCAGAGAAGCAGAAGAAACATACTCTAAATGTGGGTGAAGAAATCGGTTTTACAATATCTATTCAGAAGATGCTGATATTCAATTAACGTTTTAAGTCTAATGTGAGATCATGATGCGCATATCAAAAAGAATAATGTACAGCAGAACAAAATACATCAAACAACCCATAAACATTCAGGAATCATCCAGAAGACTCTGGAAATCAAATAAAAAATAACAAAAGAAAATTCAGTAAGAAGCTTAGAAGATAGCTTAAGAACACTGGACCTACAAAGAAAAATAAACTACATAATAAAACTAACTCAAAAAGAAGAGTAAATTGTGAGAACATCATATATTCTCACCCAGGATTGAGTGGATGAAATAATATCTACATGTTAGGAGGTGAAGAGAGGGGAACTGAGAACCAGTTTCCTCTATGAATTCTAACAAGGCCCAAAATATAATGTCAATCCAATTCAATTAAATTTGGGCAATGAAACTGTCAAATGTGTAATGCTTGCTTATTGTAGCATAATGTCTGTGAAATAACCCAACTTGCATTGGAGGTAGAGGAGTAACATAGAGAGCAAAATTAACATGAGGAATACTAATCAGAGAAACAGAAAAAAACAGAAACAAAAACTAATGATGGAGAATCCAAATACCTCCATGCATTTATATTGACTGGTTTGCTGTGATAAGGTAAATGCACTGGCATTCATGTTAGTGTTATGTAATAAAATGACAGCAAGCAAGACTGATTTTGAAGTTTAGTGGTGTATGTGTGTGTGTGTGTGAGTGTGTGTGTACAGACAGTTATTATGGAGTTAGAAGTAAAAAACTCAATTCTTTAAAGGAAATTTCTGGAAAAAAAAAACTTTTCCACTTAGAATTCTACATCCTAGGGATTTTTCTTTTCTCAAGAAGGAAAGCAAAGAAGGTAAAAGGGTAGTTACTGAATTTCTAACTGATTAGTTTTCAAACAGCATACAGCTCGTGGGAAGATACTAAAAGATGTGGTTTACCAAAATCTAAGTGTGAGCAAAGCGAAGGTGGACTCTGATACCCAGCACAGGGGAGAGGAGTGTGGGCTTTCCCTGGCTGCAGGGAAAGCCAGTCTCGAGCCAACAACTATGCAACAGTTTCTGTTTGAAGAGTCACCTCATAGCGCATGGACAGTTGTTAATTTGCTGTTCTTTGACGTGGGTGAACATACTGAAAACAGATTGCTGCTTGACAAATGGTGCACACAGAATGTGACCTATTCAAACTTCCAAGTTGAAGCTCTGGCTCCCACAGTGTCACAGTTGACTTGTGTTTAGGCACAGGTCTTTCAAATAGGAAATAAAGTTGAAAGGAAACCATTAGGATGATTCCTCAACTAGTGCTTGCTTTTGGTACTTTGATACTAAAGACTACTACTATGGGACAGCCTTGTAAGGAGCCATCCAAGGTATGTGGTCTGACAGGGAAATCCATGTCTTTAGCATTTTGTTATGGACTATGGCCTCCTGAGCAGTAAAAAAATGAAAGTCTTCTTATATATAAGCCACCCAGTTCTAGAATATTTTTCTGTAACTGCTTAAATAGAGAAGATATACTTTGCATTTGTGATTGGAAAAACAAAGGTTTCCAGAGGAAATGAGCTACTGTAGATTGAAATGGAACTAGGATATTCTTCCTACCTTACAAAGATCAGTTGCCAGCAGAAAGAATGCGCAATAGTAATCACATCTCAATTAACTTTGAATGCTATTTCAAAGATATGGAGCAAAGGAAGTGAGCATTAGGTCAGGTTAGGGGACAGAAAGCTATACTTTTCTGCAAATGGGAAGCCAGCAAATAACATTTTAAAAGGAAAAAAAGTCAAGAAATAGGAACTAATACTATCAAATTTAAAAATAAGGAAACAATAAGAAAATCATTAGTATTAGAGCTTTAAAGTAAATGTTTATACAATAAGACTGTGTAGTAGCTTGAAAGAAAATGGACCCCAAAGGGAGTGAGTGGCACTATTAGGAGGTGTGGCATTGTTGGAGTAGGTATGATCTTATTGGACGAAGTGTGTCACAGTGGGGGTAGGCTTTGAGGTCTCATCTATGCTTAAGTGACACACAGTGTCCCAGACCACTTCCTGTTGCCAGCACAAGATGTAGAACTCTCAGGTACCTCTTCAGCACCATGTCTGCCTGCATGCCACCCTGTCCTACTATAATGATGATGGACTAAACCTCTGAACTGTAAGCCACCACCTCCATTAAATATTTTCCTTTATAAACGTTTCCATGAACATGGTGTATCCTCACAGCAATGGATGCCTTAACTAAGACAAAAGGAAACAGGAGGCTGCTCCTACATGCGATGCAAATTATAGAAATTGTAATGTAGTTCAAGTAAATATGCATATAGCTTTAATTGTTTTTAATTAAGTAGAATATTGAAGGTGCGTTAACTTTGGCAAAAATTGGTCCTATGATAAACACTCCATGTGCAGGAGATAAAGGAATTTCTTTCATTACAACTTCATGTCACCTTTAAGAGGCCAGTAAAACAGCAGATAGATTTGCAGTGGAGCAGCATGCACACTTTTACGTGCTCATGTATTTTAAAATGTAACTGCCATCCTCACACTTGACGGACTTCTTTTATTTTATTCACAGCTACAATTCAAAGTGATAAGGGAAGCTGAGCAAGGCCTGGTAAAATAGGTAGCATACTACATGTGATCTATGGGTTAATCCCATGAAGAAATAGAGTAGTAAGTACTTGGTAGATTTGGGGGCATAAGTGAACACTTCTGAAGCAAAGGAGTATTTTTTTTTTTTTTTTTTTTTTTTGGTTTTTTGAGACAGGGTTTCTCTGTGTAGCTTTGCGCCTTTCCTGGAACTTGCTTTGGAGACCAGGCTGGCCTCGAACTCACAGAGATCCGCCTGGCTCTGCCTCCCGAGCGCTGGGATTAAAGGCGTGCGCCACCACCACCCGGCACAAAGGAGTATTGTTAATGTTACAGTTCAGGGCCTCAGAAACAGGGAATATGAAGGGAATATCAGTTGGGTCCTGGCAATCCACTGGAATTGAAGGACAATAGAGACAAACAACACACACACACACACACACACACTTGCACACATCCATGAGTACACTAAAGCAACATCATCCCTGCTTCTTTGTCCTTTGTTCAGATTTGGGCAAATAGAGACTTAGGGAAGTGTCTATGCCCTGTGACAGGAAGAAACCTTCTAGAATTTGTTATAAAATGCACGGTTACTTCTCGGGAAAATTTATTTAGACACTCCAGTGCATTTTTATTCATCTCCTTTTAACACTATTTTTCTGTCCCAGGGAAGCAGGGGGAGGCAAATGCTCTAAATCAGAAAGACTTATTTAAAAAATATAAAATCTCATAAATTTATGCTTATTATCTAACTATATTATAGATCTAGTTATATATATATAGTTATAGTTATAGTTATATCTAACTATATCTAACCATATTGCTTGGTAATAAATGTTGTCTCATGTTATGATGTTGTATGTTACTTGCTAGGAAAAATCTGGCGTAGTCACTGATGCAAATGGGATATTATGAGAGAGGCCCTTCAACACTTCCCTCAGCCTACAGCCCTCCTCCTATAGCCTTTGGGGAAAAGACACTCAGGAGAGTGGAAAGCACTGCTCATTAATTCTTCAACAGTTAACAAACACATCTTTTTATGCTTTATAGAAGAACTGTACCTGATTCAATTTTTTTTTTCAGGACTAGATGGTAAATACATGGGGGTTTATATACAAAAATCCTTTCAATTATTTAAGTAAATTGTTCTCTCTGGGTGGTAAGTACATAAAGAGAAGGAAGCATGCCTCTATCATGATTTTCTAATCTCGCTATGATATAATCACTTCGTTGATAGGAGTATTTTATTTTATTTAGAGAATAATCTACTTTGTTACCCTTTAACTGATCATGTGGAAATCACTGTTTTTTTTTTCCTATGCCTCTAGTACACAAGTGAGTTTCTTAGAAAGGCTCAGAGACTTGGGAGCAATGGTGTCTTCTCACCAAAGTTAATATTTTCTACTTGGCTAAGGATGATAAGGTCTCTATAATTTGAATCAAATTTACTACCCAGAGATATGTGAAACATATCAGGAATTTTGGGGAAGTTCTCTCTGTATCCTGTCTGTAGTCAAAGTTCATTCCTAGGCCATGTCTTTGCATACTTTGACTTTAGTTGAAAAAAAATCACAAAAACCTCTACTGGAATGAAAATGTAGGATCATATTTAACTGACTGTAGGAGTGAAAGAAAATTTTACTTTGTTTCCAGTAGTGAATATGGCAGTGGAGTTACTTTCATACAGTGGAGAAACAGTAATTGAACAGCTAACGTTGAGTGATGCGTCTCTTCCCTTAGGCTTAGAATCAATTCCAAGGATAAAAATGTGAATTCAGTCAGTGAAATCTTTGGATTTCTAAGGAAGACAAAACATGGAGCGGATTTCAAAAGGTTTCTTATATTTTTGTTGTTGTTATTTATTTATTTATTGAAAATAGATTTTTCTCTCATACAATTCATGCCAACAAGTTTCCCCTTCCTCCACTCCTCCAAGCTCCCCCTCCACACTCCTTTCTTCTCTGAATCCACTTTCCCTCCTTCTCTCTGTTGAAAAGGGCAGGCCTCCAAGAGACAACAACCGAACCTGACACAACGGAATACTATAAGATAAGGCAAAAGCTCTCACACCGAAGCTGGATACTGAAACCCATTAGGAGGAAGAGTCCCAAGAGCAGGCAAGAGTTAGAGATTCACCATTTCCCACAGTTGAAAGTCCTGCAAAAGCACTAGGCTAACAGCCATAACATAGAAGCAGAGGATCTGGTGCAGACCCATGCAGCTCCTGTGCTTACTGTGTCAGACTTTGTGAGCCCATATATGCCCTGTTTAGTTGATTAAGTGAGGCATGTTCTTCTGGTGTCCTCCATTTCCTCTGACTCCTATAATCTCTCTTCCCCTTCTTCCATGGGATTCCCTGCACTCCAAGTGGAGGGGCTGGATGGAGCCCTCTCTCTCTGCATAATGTCTGGATGTGTGTTTCTGCACAGAGGAAGCCTTTCTGGTGACAACTGGACAAGGCACTGATCTATGAGTATACCACAGTATCATTTCATTTTTTTTCTAGTCATGCTTGGTTGCTCTTTAGGTCTCTGGGCTATCTAGTTTCTGGTTCCTGGCTACACAAGCAGTGTCTGGCATGGGCCATCTCTGTGAAGTGGGCCTCAAGTTAAATCAGATATTGGTTGGCTACCCCTACAAGTTCTGCACCATTGTGCACCCAGTGCATCTTATAGTCAGGACAGATTTTTTTATGTCAAAGGTTTTGTGGCAGGGTTGGTGTCCATGTTTGTCGCGTCCGCCTTGACCAGCAAGGAAGATGCAACACCAGGCTCTTCTCCAAGCGATTTATTCAGGAACCTTGAATAATCTTCTGACCCCCGGGGAAAGCCATCTTCTGACTCTGGGGAAAGCCAGCCCACGCCCTTTATAGCCACTGGGCAACCAACCCCGCAGTGCCACGTGAACAATGCCGATAGGGTCAAACATACGCAAGCAAGCCAGATTCCACTCCCAAGCCAAATAAGGAGTTGTTTATCCCAGAGAACACCTGCCATCGGGAAGGCGGAAGCCAGACGCCGGCGCCATCTTTGAGGCGCGGCCGAGCACGGCTCTCTACACATGTTTCTCTTCCATTAGCCTGCAGATTTCCTACCCAGCACCAAAGAGACTAGAACATAGGGGAGAAGGCTCTACATAGACCTCTCCATGTTCAATAAGCACTTGGCATGTTGTCCTCTCCAATGGGACAGGCTGGCAGATTGCAGAGAGCAAATAAATCTCTGTGCTACCATTTGCCTGGGTTATTTGGGGAGCTCCACCAGACTCCCTACGTCAACAACTCACCCTAATACAACCCAGTCCCACAACTTGAAGCCTTCATGACAAGGAATCCTCACTATGATAACACTCATTGATTCCAGGAAGTTTCTACTGCTCTAGGTTTGCACCCCACTCTCCAATTGCCCTTCCCTCCCAATTCCAACATTTTCTCTCTGTATGCCCTCCCTCTATCCCATCTACTTTCTACCTCTTCCCTCCTGTTCCTGTCCCTTCTTGCCCCCAGTCAACCTATAAAATTTATTCTATTTCCCATTCCCATGAAGATCTATGTGTCCACCAAGACTTCCTCTTTACCTAACCTCTTTGGGTCTAAGAATTGTAGCTTGGTTATCATCTACTGAACAGCTAATATCCACTAATAAGTGAATAATACCATATTTGTCTTTCTCAGTCTGGATTACCTCACTCAGTATTATTTTTTTAGTTCCATCTATTTGCCTGCAGATTTCATCATGCCATCTTTTTTTTAAAGCTAAGTGATGCTCGATTGTGTATATATATGGACCAGACTTTCTTTATCAATTCTTCTGTGAATGGACATATATGTTGTTTCCAGTTTCTGGCTATTATGAATAAAAGCAGCTATGAACATGACTGAGCAAGTGTCCTTGTGGTAGGACGGATTAATCTTTGTGTATATACCCAATAGTGGTACAGCTGCAGCTTGAGGTAGATTGCATCCTAATTTCTGAGGAGTAGCCATAATAGTTTCCATGCTGGATGTACAATTTTGCACTCCCTCCAGCAATAGGAGAGTGTTCCCCTTGTTCAACAACCTCCCCAGCATGGGCTGTCACTTGTATTATTGACCTTAGCCATTCTGACAGGTGTAAAATATCTCAAAGTAGTTTTCATATACGTTTCCCTAATGGCTAAAGATGTTGAACATTCTTTTAAGTATTTCTCAGCCATTTGAGAATCTGCTATTGAGAATTCTCTGTTTAGAACTATACCTCACTTTTAAATTGGGTTATTTGGGTTTTGATGTCTAGTTTCTTGAGTTCTTTATATGTTTTGGATATTAGTCCTCTATCAGATATGGAGTTGATAAAAAATATTTTCTCATTCTGTAGGCTGCCACTTTGTTCTATTGACGGTGTCCTTTGCCTTACAGAGCTTTTCAGTTTCATGAGGTCCCATTTATTAATTGCCCAACGTAGTGTCTGTGCTATTGGTGTTCTTTTCAGAAAGTGGTCTCTTGTGTCAGTGCAACCAAGGCTTTTCCCCCCTGTGTCTTCCATCACTTTTAGTGTATCTGGTTTTATGTTGGGGTCTTTGATCCATTTATACTTGAGTTTTGTGCAAGGTGATAGATATGAATATATTTGTATTCTTCTACATGCAGCCATCAGGTTTGCCCAGTGCCATTTGTTGAAGACGCTTTTTTTCCCCCCAGTGTGTATTTCTGGCTTCTTTATCAAAAATCATACATCCAGAAGTGTGTGGATCTTTGTCTGGGTCTTCAATTTGATTCCATTGATCAACATGTCTATTTTTATGCCAACATCATGTCTTTTTTTTATTACTGTATAGCTCTTTAGTACAACTTGAAATCAGGGAGAGTGAGACCTCCACGAGTTCTTTGGTTGTTCTGGATTATATTAACTATCATGAATTTTTTATTTTTCTATATGGAGTTGAGAATTGTCCTTTCAAGTTCTGTAAAGAATTGTGTTGGAATTTTGATGGGGATTGCATTTAATCTATGGATTGCTTTGGATAGTATGGCCGTTTTTACTATGTTAATCCTACTGATCCATGAACATGAGAGATCTTTTCATCTTCACAAATCCTCTTTAATTTATTTTCTCAAAGACTTGAAGCTTTTTTTTAAATGTAAATCTTCCACTTGCTTGGTTAGAATTACCCCAAGATATTTTATATTATTTAAGGACATTGTGAAATGTTATTTCCCTGATTTTCTTTCAGTACTTCGTTGGTTGTAAATAGGAAGATTAATTTTTTTTTTGAGTTTCAACTGTGCTGAAAGTTTTCAATCTACTGTGGGAGTTCCCTAGTGGAATTGTTAGGGTCATTTATGTATATATCATCTGCAAATAATAATGCTCTCACTTCTTCCTTTCCATTTTGTATCCCCTTTATATCCTTCAGTCATTTTGTTGCTTCAGCTAAAACTTCAAGGCCTATATGCAATAGACATCGAGTTTACAGGCAGTCTTGTCTTGTTTCTAATTTTAGTGGAAATGCTTTGAGTTTCTCTACATTTAACTTGATGTTGGCTATAGGCTTGCTGTAAATTGCCTTTATTATTTTCACATATGTCCCCTGTATCCATAAT